>NW_020862374.1:0-32043 GCF_003713205.1 Coffea eugenioides | reverse complement strand
TTTTATAGTTCCTATCAATTAAGGACAATTAAAGGATTGTTAACCAATTTAAACATAATATCATCAGATGTCCCATTAATAATTGTATTATTAATACTTAATTCAATTATTGATTAAATTATAGAAATAACAACAAATATTTTTTATACGAGACTATCTCTTTTTTTCCCTTTAAATGGTGATATGATATATTTGAGACTAAATAAATAGATTGAAAGATAAATAGATGATTGAAAAATATGTATATGATGCAATAAAACAAAAATTTGCAAATAAATGACAATCTAAACCATTCATTCTTTTGCATTAATATTTTTCTCCAATTAGTTGTAATGGGTATGTTTGATATTTTTCTTGGCTATAGTGGGATTGTTTCTTTGCCACTGACTTTATTTTCTTTGGATTTTCTTGTTCGATTGTGATTAAGGAGAAAGTAATGGTAGCTAAAAATTTCTTAGTCTTTTTTGTACTAAAATGAGAAAGTGAATTAAGAAAAGATTTGGAAGGCTTTTAGTTAATCCATTTTCATTTTGGGCATGTTGTGCTCAAGTGACGCTATCCCATTCAAATTGTTTGACAATATACCAATTGTCCTCAATTAGCCAAATTTAGGAAATTATGAGGAAGGAATGTGTTTGCGTAAAACTTGAAGGATGAAATTAATCAAAATTATAAAATTACAAGGATAAAATGTGTTTTGCATGAAACTTTAGGGATGAAATTGGTTAACACCTTGAACATTGGGAATGAAAAGTGTATTTTTGTCGACGATATAAACTAGCAAAGATGCTTATCAGAAATTAGCAAGTATGAAATAAGTAAAATGTTGACTGGGATCTAACACAAAAGCATCTCAGACATCAAACGACGCGTTTGCGAGCTGTTCATGGATAATATTCGGCCTTCAAAATTTGTCCGGTTCAGCCCTCATCTTGTACCTTATTTTTTAACAATATGTGTGGAACCCTTCTAATTTTGCACTAAAATTGCACGTTGTCGAACGGGAGTTACACCATGTGTAAACAGAGTTATGGAGTGTGCAAAATGCACATACCTTCAGCAACGATTGCACTTGGAACCTTTCCTGTGTATGTCCGCAAATTTTGCATTGCTGTACCTAAGAAATAGGCATGCCAGGAAGTAGGTGATGGGGTTGAAATCTATAGAGTAACATCCTTTCTTGGGAATCATGTCCATGTGATTTCGCACCTACTTTGATTGCGTACAGGAGATAGTATCGAGACGTTTGATGACTGTTACGTCGCGTTACTAAATAGTTACGAAAGATTGCAGCTTTTATCATGAAAGGAAATTAACAAAAACTTAGCAGGTCATGTGCTTTGGTTGAGGGTTCCGACCTTCCATATACCGTTTATATGTGTATAAAGTTGCGGATGCAGTATTTGTTAAAAACAAGAAATTTTTCATGCTTTATGCCTTACCTGTACATTATTTCATCACACACTTTATCGTCTTGACCCCATATTTAATATTTGATGTACAAGTAGTTGACGTGGATTTACACCTTATTCAAAGAAGTGTTACGTTTGAGCAAGTGCGGTAGTTACTGACAATAAAAAGTTTATCCCAAATTGTTCGGGTAAGCACGTATTTAGTTACGGGATTGTCCTATATAACGCAGGTTTGGGGCACCTTCAACAATAAGTAACATTATGCGTAGAGCATTGGTGAAAATTTAGAAGCAAATATCCTATTGGGAGGCGCCTATGTATTAAAAAAGTAGCTGATGAAAATGTAACATGTAGTAAATCAGTCGTGTCGGGATGATGGCCAAAATTGTGTAAATTTGATGTAATTGTCTTGAATATTTGGGGTTTAATAATGTTCATAATTTTTGTAATACACGGATACAGATAACAAAGCCTCCAAACTTTAATGTCTGTGGTCGGTATTACAGGTTCTTAGCATATAGTTACGCTTTATTTTTATAAAAATACTTGTAGAAGAGAGGTTATTAGTGACAATAAATGGTGTCTTTGGTCCATATAATAGGGAGATTTGGAAGGGCAGCGTCCTTCCCACCAGGTTTGGACTTGAAGGATGCATCTTAATGTCATGACAATGTAACTAATTTGCCTACTTGGACAAGATTTGTAGGATAAATGCAACGTTGCATTATTTACTGACTTGTCTAGTCATCAATTATTTACTGACAAGTTACATCCACTTGCATAACGAAAAAAATATCGGTAAAATTGGGCGCTTGTTCTACAGTTACACATTGTTGAAGGTAAATTCCAGTATGTGCATACAGAGTTACACTCCGAGTATTTTGCACAAAACTTACTTGATTGAAGGTAACTATGGTCAAGTGAATTGTGTGTAACACTCTGCCCTCGTAAAAGGGCATGTCATTAATGCCTATATTTTTTTAGGGTTTTCAAGTAATTGGTTTTCATTGTCTATACTCTTCATCGTGCCACAATCTAAATGGCATTGGTGCCATGTGTCTTCATTGTCCATACTCTTCATAGTGCCCGTATTACAAGTAGTTGGCATAGAGTTACGGCAAATATACATAAATATACATGTTCGGGGTCGTATGTTATTACTGACAACTATAGCTCGAAGACCGCAAAAGACATGATTCAAAATCACATTTTTCTTGCCAAAATCGATAAATAAACAGTATGATATAAAAAGCCACAAATTTCGTCGCTAATATGGCCAGGTCGAAAAAACTACTGTTTCAATAACATCCTTTGCTACTATACAAAAAGTGTCCTGAATTTACATCCTTAATTATGATGATCTTGCAACCTTTTACTGTTTACTCCCAACCGTGGCGGCAATAGTGTCCTGAAACTTTGTATTATGCTTCGAACTACAAAGCCGCACGGTGTACATAATTCGATACTTCGCAGCATTTTTCTGCAGAATTTCACCTCTTGTAATTAACCCCGGGGATTGAGGTATTTATTAACCGTTTTATTGCCACAAGTAGAAAAACAGATAGTTATAAAATATGATCACACCTCAGTAATTCGCACAGCCAATCTTCCACTCCAGTGTTCAAGAAAGGTCATCGTGAAAACTCCACTATCGAACCTGTACAGATCAACATATTGTGACTCAGAAATATGGACAATATACTAAAGTGATAGTAGTACGCATTGCAATAGCAAGGTATCGGGGTCGTATTGAAGATCCCATATTTTACATGCGATCGGGTGACACATGAGGTACATCAGCAACTAAGAGTTTGAAAGTTGCAAAGTCAAGTTCCATCCCAAATTTTACTGCCATTATCAGTCCGAGGGCACGTTGTTGCATGAAACAGAGTGAAGTAACTATTTGTATGATAAAAATTAATAAACAACTCCTACAAACAATCATACCAAGCGCTTTAGAACTGTAATATCTTTGCTCTTTGCTTGTTGTGGGTCAGGGTCTAGCAGATGCACTATGCGTTGTGAGACATGGAAGGAGTACACAAACCAGCACCTGTCTACGAGGACAGGCACAAGAATCTGCAGCATAAAAAAAAATTTTCATCAGCACGAGCATAATAGAATAGTTTACCAATAACTTGCCAATATATACAAACTCATCAATAGTTATGATAAGGTTATGTCCATACCAACTGACACTTAGATGGATCAGTCGCTTTATCAGGGTCGCGGATCTTGAACAACTTCATAAGCTTAGCAGTTAGGATGTCATCGGACTGTGATTCAAATTTTTGAAGATTCAAAATGCCATCCTATTAACAATCAGTACAAGGACATATAGATGTTTAGGGTGAATTTCACGGACTCGGGTAATAGATTGGTACATGCATTTGTCCGAAACTTTGATAATATTTTATTGAATGGTAGCCATTATCTAACAACAATTTTAATGCTTACAACTGCTATAGGCTCGACAATATAGCGTTTGACTCTTCTGGTTGTGCTAGTCTCCCCACCCCAGTTTATATGCCAGGAAAATATGTCCATGACCTGCGTAGAGTTACAGCCAAGTAACAGAATTGGTTTAGTTACTGCCATTTGAAAAATGTATCGTTTTACCTTACCAAACCAACACAATGTATTATTTCTCGGGCTGAAAAATTATACCTAACCCGAGTCGAGACATGCATGCCATCACAAAGAGTCCTGAGGTCATCTCGTGTTAGAGAAAGTTGGAACATTTGAATGAGTGTCTCCCTGCTATTACGTGAGACAAACAGTTACTTTTAAAATTGGCAGTTGTTAGCAACTATGTACTACAAAAAAAAGTAAATGCTTTATCATAAAGTTACATTCAACTTCAACCAACAAATACTAGTGCTAATAAACTATGCATTCCCTAATATTCATCAATTTTACTACCTTATGCTGGTTCTTCATTATAAAAGGGATGTTTAAGAAACATAACTTGGGAGAAATTTTACAATCTTATGGTTACAATTGATTAGTCTAAATTTAACTCCAATTGAAAGAGCATAAAAATGCATGAATTGATTACGAATGAACTGGAGGGATGCACTTAACAAATAGTGGCACCAATAAATTCTTAAGTGCCTGTATCATAACCTCATCATCGTATTATAAATACATAGGAACCTTACTTGGGATTCTTATCTACCTCCCACGCGAATGCAGCGATCCTTTTGTCGTAAATGCTAATTGTCACGTGTGAAGGCAGAAGGTACTCGGCTGACCGTAGCATGCTGCTTTTCTTCGTTGCCCGAGTTGGCCTGTGCTCATTCTTATCTTCAACAACTGCTGTAGATACAAATACATCAGAAAACCTTCTTGTTATGCAGTTCACACTGACAGAATAATGATTAGGTATGTGTGTTATAAAAAAATTTAATGGGGCAGCACATTGCAATAACGTTTAACCGATCAGCCAAGTATTCTTCAATTGATATGCAAAACTCAAATGTGTTGATCATAATTCAGACTCAATACTATCAAGGTTTCCATCCTCTGGACACAACATAATAAAATAAATTTGTGAGTACTTGTACATCAAATTCAAGACACTATTTTTTTATTCACTAAGCTTTTCTTTTGCGACTATAAGACCGCAACTTTCTCGATGTGTGTGGCCGATCCAAAGGATGCTTAATTCGAACAGGACCTGTTGAGCAATCATGCTGCATATGTTATGTGGCTTCATTCGCAATTTGGTTCGAAGTGCTTGTTATATGGTCACTATGTGCTTCAACAGCTCGTGAGTCATCTTGGATGATTGTTGGGGTATCATTTGACTTGTACACACTGTCTGAAATGTCCTTCCCACGACTTATGTTGCCAACATTTTCTGCCTCCTTCCCATCAGTAGTTCTCCCACTTTGCTCTTTTTCAACCGTCTCCTGCCCCATCGAATGTCGGTTTGTTAGTTCAGTTTCATCTATTGCTCTGGTTGGGGTTCCAATGTCATCATCATTACCGCCTGTATCTTGTTCTTTTTCACTATCACCGTCATCATCATCGTTGGAGTCCCTTCCTGCTTCTGCCGATTGATATTTCGAATGATCTCCACTTTCCATATCAAGATGTATTTGCTCTGAATCAGACATTCTCTGCTTCTGCTTTTCGTTTGAAACGACCTCTGTTGCTGCTGCTTTGGCCCTAGGATGAGAACACAGCAATTCTGCAATCTTTAATATCCTTCTTTGGCAACTGACTGTCATACTGTATACTTCTGAAAGTTCAACCTGCTTATACATTAACAAACCACAATGAATAGCCCGTTTCGACTTAATCCGAACAGATGAATTCATCATATTATACATTGATATGTATTACTTCCTCATGGACCTCACAAAATCTGCCTTTTCGCTTTTAGGTGGTGAAATATTTTTCAAGAAAAATTATGTACACCATATACATGAAAATGACTTAAGGTGTATTTGGCACTCGAATCGCATGAAGTATACAATTAATTTTGTATTTTGCATGAATAATATTCGAGAATTTTTTTCTCTCTCGTTTCTGTCATAAAATATGGAACAAGCGACACGAGCAGACTACGTTTCAAATGTAGTTAGATTATAGCTGAACACTAGTGTTATTTGTGATCGGCGTTTGAAAAATCTTGCCACCTTTTTACAAAGCTTAAAGACTTCTTTGTCCCATACTCTATTTACAACTAACTTTTCTGATTTTGTATGTCAAGCATGCAAACGCAAAATGATTTTGTAATCTGTACGTCAACACTTAATGATTGTATTTGACAAGATTACTTTCCTAAGTTACGTAGGTGTGGCCGCTTACAAATGATTGTTCAAATCATAAAAAATGTATAACTTTTACTTAAGCAACAATAGCGCATAATGAAGTATCAGTTTTAACAGTTAGGTAGCTTACAGCGATATCATGATACCCACTGTCCATCATTATTCCAACTAGCTCAGGGAGTAGTTCATTTATCTGTGCATCAGATTCAGCCTTTTCCTCTTCATGCGCCCCAATCTACGAAAACAAAATCAAACCATCACTTCATAAGTACATGGTATGTGTGGCCTATACATACAAACTAGTAAGTTACAATCCATAAAAAAAAAAAATTATCGCTCTTACTAGTTTTCCTTTTCCATAACCTCCGAGATTATCGATCTCCAATGCATCCCGCTCTGAAATTAAAGCATCTGTCCATACCTTTACTCTTGGTGTAACTCGAGGCACTCTATGCTTCAATATTGTCACTCGATCAAGGTAATGCACCTGCAATTCAATTGGAGACTGACACATCAATTATATCACTCGAGAATTCAAGTACTATGCATAAACAACCTTCATGTGCCTACTTAAAATTTGTTTTCGTTGCATCCCCTACTACTTAGATCACTTACTAACTTTCAATATCACGTAACTAAACTTACCAGTAGGACAAACATGCAACCCCCAACATATTGGTGCTGCTTTTCGCTTTTCTTCTGTACTTCTAATATCCTATTGCATAGTACATTTCAAACATACTCTGCCCAGTTTAATGAGGGCACCTCAGTAACCACTTTCGTGCAACCCCATAGCCGGATTTTATGCTCAGCCCGTGTAGTTGGAGCTAATAGACATCCACAAGCAAATGCAACAAATAGTCGTTTGAACTCGTCCCCACTGCTCATGTATACTAACTCTTCGGGCAGCTCTTTCCATTTGTATGTTCGGCGACTTGGTCCAGAATCTCCACCCTCACTGTTATCAGTATCTTCAACTGGTAAAGGGCCATCATTTGGGATTCCAAGAATTAAACTGATGTCTTTTGCTGTTAAGGGTAGCACACCATCTCTATGTAACTGAAAACTACTTAGTGTAGGATTAAAGTTGTCAACCAGCCAGGTTGCTATGCCGTTCGGAATGGAGCGACAATTTATTTCCAGCAGCCCTCCAAACCCCATATCTCTGATTTGCTGTTTTTTTGTTCCATCAATGTTCGATGCTAACCAAACCATCTGATTTGGTGAACAACGAATGGTGTACTTCGGATTCTATAATCAAGTTCAAGCAGAAAAACTAGTTAGACATACACAGATTATCACGTAACAACCTATTTCAGCATCCATGCCTTGTGCTTACCTTAATCTGCTATTTTCGCGGTATAGTCTGTCCAAGCCGTGTCATTTCTCTCTTATACTCCTCTTTCTTTTTTCGATAGTTCTCTTTTCGATTCTGGACTTCTTCCTCACTCAACTTATCATATGCTGCTTTGGCCATTTTATTATACTGCATTGGATGCATATAATCGTGAATCATGTTATACGTAATTCAACATTTTCTAACATAGATTAATATCAGAAACCTCCCCTAATGTTTGTTCTAATCACATCTAGCACCCCCAAATTTTTGAAATCATACATAGCACTCCCGGTAGTAGGATGTGATAGGTTCTCCTAATGAACAGGTGAGAAATTACCCATAAATCACTAACATCTATCCCATGCCACAAACAACCTTAACTCGTTCAGAGACAAAAAAAATTCGAATAAGTGATGTTATACCATAACCAAAGTTGAACGGCCATAATTTAAAAATAATCAATGCAGTATACGTAGACCAATACTCCACTACAAGAACTAAGAAGAAAACTGCATACCAAAAAAGATTAAAAAAAATCAAAAAATTCTTTTGACAAACTGCTGATAACTATTCTGAATTATGTAATATTCTTTGTACAAAGTGTAACTCTAATTGAACTGTCTGTGAAACTTATCAACATAAATACGATTATTACATACTGCACCCATATTTACACTAACAACTTTTCACACTTCTGTTGTAAGGATGTACAAGAAGTTTACACAAAATTACAAAATGATCAACAAATGTTACACTATTTAGGGATGATTGATCTAACAACTGTTCCTATCCCTCTCCCTAATATTAATTAGTCATGGCGTTTCCAGTAATGTTAACTTTTGACAATGGACATAGTGTCATTGCCAAAATCGCAATTCCTAACTACATAATAACACAATCTAAAGGTAGTTCAAAGATGATGGGAATTCATGAGTATATACCTCAAGTGAGCCATTTCTACTACACAATGGGGTATCGCAATCCATATGTTTTCAAAACACCATCTACAAGCAATAATCTAGCCACTGAGGATTGTAATATTAATAACTTACAAACTCAATTCGACTAGGATGCAGAAAAAAGCTATTTATACGACCGCATTTTTCCAAATATGGAAGAGCAAGTTTATTTATAACTACAACCACATTCTGAAACTATTGCTGCCATTATGAGAATCCATACTCACATTTTTATCTCCGTTCGGATCAGTGTAACATTTTTTAAACAATGTGTAACTCTATGTGAATTATTTATAAAACTTAATAGCAGAGACGCAATCTATTGTAAAGATATACAAGAAACTTACATAAAATTACAAAATGTTCAAAACGTGTTACACTATTTAAGGATGATTGATCTAACACCCTTCCCTACCTCGCATCCCTCCAAACGATACATATCATCATACTCCATGGTGTACGAAAATATGTAATTGTGTTACAACCCTGATGGTATCCTATTATTTACTAGATGATTATTTATATATACTAAAAAACAAGATTTAGACATGTTTTGCTACTAGCAAATAAACTCGTTTTGGGCTATGGGTACAGGTGGAACAAAAATAAAGTCTCTATCCTACAATTCATTTTTTTGCTATCATTTTGAAATAGAAGGGCTGACAATGACACCAAAGTTGTCATTGCAGGAGTGCTAAGTGTGAATTCGAACACATGGAGGGTGCTAGGTGTGATTAAAAGAAACCTCAAGGGAGGTTTCTGATATTAACCCTTTTCTAATTGTATTTTTTACTTTTACCGCGCAACAACTATAAACAATTAATGCTTTATTTAGTTATTAATGCATACCTCTGCTATCTTAATGCCTTTCGCTGGAACGGTGCTTTGATACTCCTTCCTACACACATTAAATATTAACCAATTAGCTGTGCATTCTACTCATGATTATTATTTTCAATAAACATCAATATTACCTAAACTTCATCCACGCATTCAACGGTGGAACTGGTTCTCTGACTTCACTTGTTCCCGCTGCCTCTATTCCTTCATTTTTGCCTAAACTCTTGCTCCGTCTTTTGCTTCTTATCCGTGCCATCCTGTTCATGCATAACAAGGAATACGATAAACATACACCACCGAAGTCTCAAATACGACATACCAGTTATACGCTAACATTTCTATTATGTTTCTTCTATGTACTTGTTAATCCACACCATGTAACATTTATCCAACACTGTGTTCATGCACAATAACTAATACAATCTAACATACATTAATACAGTCCCAAATACGACATTCCAATTTCAATCTAACAATTCTCCTCTTTCTCGCCGGTACCTGCTAATCCACACCATGTAACATTTATCCAACACCACGTAACACTTATCCAACACTTTGTTCATGCACAAGAACTAATACAATAAACATACATCAATGCAGTCCCAAGTACGACATTCAAATTTCAATCTAACATTTCTCTTCCCTTTCTGGCTAGTATATACACCATGTAACAATAATCCAACACCATGTAGCATTTATCCAACACTTTGTTCATGCACAACAACTAATACAATAAAGATACATCAATGCAGTCCCAAATACGCCATTCAAATTTCAGTCTTAACATTTCTCTTTTCTTTCTGTCTTGTACCTATTAATCCACACCATATAACAGTTATCCAACAACATGTAACACTTATCCAACATTGTGTTCATACACGTGAACTAATAGAACAGATACACTAATGAAGATCACAAAATAAGACATACCAATTTTACACTATCATTTCTACTCTTTGCTTCTCTGTGCCTGTTACTCCACAATATGTAAGACTTATCTAACATTGTGTTCATGCACATCAACTGATACACTAGACATACACCAATGAAATCTTAAATATAACATACCAATCTCAGACTATCATTTCTAATCTGTCCTTCGCTCTACCCTATGTCATTTTCTAGATCTTTTCCTTATACTATGTACTACATCTCACAAGTTTTGACTTTCTTATGTTAATGCTTTACACTTTAACACACCGTATCAATGTTTCTCCATGTCACTTTTTTCCCACGTAACATAATTTTTAGCCAACGTGCTATATGACCCTTCCTTGCACTGAATTATCTTGTCACTATTTAGTTTCGCAGTGTATGATACACTCAACGCATTGTACTATCTATTCAGCATATCGTAATTTAGCATCTACACCCATTTTTTACACCAACGAAATTCCAAACCCATGCACAGATTTTATCAATCAGTTGTGCCTCAAGATTTCCCCCTCTTTTCCTGCTCTCCTGTTTCGACGATCAAAGACAATTTTACATAATACTCCTATCACGCTAAACTTTTTTAATTGCTATACACAAAAACATCATAGTGTACACCATAACAATCAACAAGTAAGGTCCTTCCACTTTGAAGTCAAATTACACAAATTAATGTATCATCCCAGGCTTCCACATGTTTTACCTTTACGATTTGTGGTCTTTCACTACTCAGGATCCCACGCTCTTCAACTTTGTAACTTGGGTTCACCTTTCTTCTTCTTTTACTAAAGCCGATTCACAACAAAATTGGCCTTCTGCCACCACTTCTTCCTTCTGCTTCCTCTGCTCAACCTTCAACAATGCTGCAGTTCCACAGCTTGACTCCAATGTCACACTGTTCTTGCCAATCTCCTCTTTTTCTCTGTTATTTCTCCTCTCGTCTATTGCCCTAGTTTTTGACAGTTGTGAATTTCAGCAACTGCTTCGTGGGTTTGGGAGAGAGTCTAAGTGGGAACCTTCATTTTCAACCTTTCATTTTGGGCGGGAGGACGCTTACAAACGTTGTTGCCATTCCGTAACTTTCCGTTACCCCAGATACGGTTTTAGAATTTTTTTTCCCTTCTCAGTTAATAGAACGACGTCGTTTTGGTCTCACCTGAAGGCTTGCTGACTTGGACCATTTCTCGCCTCACGTTTGGTCTTGTGAGGGGACCGTTCAGGAGCTGTCCTCAGACAGACCGCTCCTGCCCCTAATCCGTATATGTAAGGATATACTTGTCAATCATCAACCATTTCTTATGATTAGACGGTTTGTATTTAAAATATATTTTAGATTAGCAAATTTAGGGGCTCTTTGGAAATCCAATACTTTTACTAGAAGAGTACTTTAGGCATAAAGGCATAATTCTAAAGTTTTTGGTAAGTTTCATTTCTTAAATTTATTAGAGACCTTTTGCCCATTAAAGCAATTTTAGCAAAAGTTCAAAATTTTTGTTTTTAGAATAAATTTTTGTTAATAAAAAATAAGAAATTAAGATTAAACATTTTATCATAAATTTTGAAGTAGATGAAGAGATCAATATGTTTTATAAATTCAAAATTATATATAATCAATTCGAAAAAAAACACCACTTATGCAAGTATACACCCCAAACAAAATGATTAAATGTTTTAATTAAGTACTTTGACTAAAGCTCTACTAGTTGAGCTGCCTTTGGATAAATCGCCACATTTCAAAACGGGCACCCAGTGGCCTATTAAAAAAATTTCATCTAATAGAAATTTTGGTAAAAGTAATTATTAAGTGCTTAATCATATTGTTGGATGTTTATGCGCATAAGTGCTTGCTGTGTTGGATAACATGTAATTTTATAATTTTTAAAATTTAATGATCTCTTTATTCAATTCAAAACATGATAAAATATAAAAATTTAATTATTTTTTGAACTATAAAATTTATTCTAAAAGCACCAAAATTTTAGCTTTTGCTAGAATTGCTTTTGAGACCATAACCACTAGTCCTAAAGTCTATTGAATACCTAAAAAGCACTTCTATCACAAAAAGTACCCTTTTTTTAACAACAGTACAACTAGGGGTGTGCAACAAATTCGAATTCAGTAATTCGGAAGTTTGAATTCGGAATTTTTCGGAATTTTGGAATAGGAATTACCGATCGATTTTGATTTCGAATTCACCAGTTCCGATTTCGATTTTGATTCCAAATTCAATTCGGAATTCGGAAACCTTTTTTCCCTTTTTTTTCTTTTTTGTTAGATGTATTGTTATATAATATAAATTTTATATTACATATATTATAAAAAATATTATTATATATATAAATAAATGTATATTAATATATATATTATAAAACGAAATTATGATTTCCGATTTCAAAAACTCTATTACCGAATTCGAACCAAATTCGCTTAATTCGAAATCGAAAATTCCAATTTCAGTGCTGAATTCCGAATTACCGATTTCGAAAATTCCAAATTCAATTCGAATTCGGTCAGTAAATTGGAATTTTTCAATTTTGCACACTCCTAAGCACAACATTCCCAAACAAACTCTTAAGTGCTTAACGCATGAGTACTTTCTAAGTAATATGGATTATAATGCACATATGTTGAAGATATAAACCACTTGTGTAAACTTTCTCTGTGCATTGATGGTATATATAATATAACCTTTTTGTGCCCAAGGTCATTAACAACTTTGTGTTTGGACAGTAGATTATTTGGAATAATTTTTAAAAGAATACTATAACACTTTTTGGGATGTAATATATGTAAGATAAAAAGGTGGTTAAAAGAATAAAAATGTTATTAAAAGAATAAAAATGTTATTAAATAATATGTTTATGATGCAATAAAATAATGTTTTACAAACAAGAAGCTATCCATAATACAAATAAGCAAAAAAATAGTCTACCAAAAAACTAATCTTAGGAAAAATTGTAGAACCAAAAGATTCACCGAAAATATATAGGAGATATGTTTGATAAAATTAATGTATCCGGGGAGGCAATTCACACACATAAGAATATGTGTGGGAGAAAAGGAATAATACCAATAATAATTTATTAATCACGCACCATAATAACAAGGCTTTCAATCTTTTACTCTTCTTAACTAAACATAATAATATGACTCCCTCTTTGTAGGCTAAATAACTTGAGAAACAAGTCTTACAATTATAAAAAATTTCCTAATAAGATACTAATTCTTAAACAATAAAACTACCATAACTTGATTCCAATAGAATTACTAAAACCCTAACTTGACAAAAACACTACTAAATAATAATATGAAAATTTTTAATTTTGAGTCTTGATTTATTTTGCTACTGAATATTGCCTCCCTTAAATCAAGCTCTCGTTTGGATCTGGCTCACAACCAATCAATAATCTCCCTTGATTTTTACTGCTGCAATATTCCACGCCCCTGGACAAATTTATCTCGTTGCTCAACTTATTTTTCACTTGTGAAAATAATTCACGCTTTTGGATAGACTGTTTTCGTCGCCCAATTTGATATCAACGTATTGACAATCACTTTGTGATTTTCATATCACAATTCAACTAATAAGATTCTTCTCCAATCTTTGTCTTCACAACCACAATCAATTTGACAAATCTTCCGAACCAATTTTATGGTCCAATCCCCACAAATTAGACATTTCATGACCAACCATGTGATCTAATTCAATCAATTAATTTTTTTGCAGTAATTTTTATACTCTAACTCTAACAGCGGAAAACACCCACAATTGATCCTCGTAATCGAGTCAATTCTTCAATGTGTACAAGAACTCTAGGATCAATTTCTTGAACATAGGGCTCTAAAACCAGATGTAGAACCAAAAAATTCACTAAAAATATATAGGAGATATATTTCTTAAAATTAATGTATTCGGGGAAGCAATTCACACACATAAGAATATGTGTCGGATAAGAGGAATAATATCAATAATAATTTATTAATCACGCACCATAATAACAATGCTCTCAATCTTTCACTCTTCTCAACTAAACGCAATAATATGATTCCTTGTTTGTAAACTAGATGACTTGATAAATAAGTCTCACAACCATAAGAAATTTCCTAATAAGATACTAATTTTTAAACAATAAAACTACCATACCTTGATTCCAATAGAATTACTAAAACCCTAACATGACACAAACACTACTAAATAATAATATGAAAATTTTTAATGTTGAACCTTAATTTAATATGCCAACAAAAATGCAAAATAAAAAGATCTAGTTTAGAATTATTACTTGAATCTGAAATAGAATAGTGTAAGGAACAAAGTAAAATAAATTTGTTTGCAAAAAAATCATTGGATGTGAAAAGGTCCTCTTTCGGTTTGCCTTTAATCCGGACGAGCGGGGAAACAGTAAAAAGATTTCCACTCTTCATTGTGGAAGTCAAATTGTCCTTCTCCACTTAGAAACACCGGTCTCCATATTCTTGGATTGTTTTGCCGACGTACTATACCACCCGTCTAATGATCACCAAGGTTTCAATAGCGGATGGACGGATAGGATTTGTTTTTCTATTGTAGCAGAAAACCACTCTATTTCTCTGCCTGTACAAGTATCCCTTTTTACCGTTGACAAAGTTAAACTCATTTTATAAAAATGGGAACGGCACTTTAGAATAATTGAATTTAGAAACTACCAATTTAGAAACTCTTCAATTTGGTAGATGCCAAACAGGAAATATTCAGATTCCTAATTATAAACGCAGATCCGCTGCAGCTCTCCTTTCTACATGTAAATCAACCAACCTCTTCCTCTGATACCACAAGAAAATCGATTAATTGTGTGTGTCCAAGCCAAAACCTTTGGCTCAAGAAATTGTTCAGCGATGGAGGAGAACGCCGTAATACTGAATAAAAGAAACTTCGGTGGTCGAAGAAAGATTCAAATCAAGAAAATTGAGAAGAAGAAGAACTTGCTAGTCTCGTTTTCTAAACGTCGTGCAGGCTTGTTCAGGAAAGCTGAGGAATACAGCAAAAAATCTGGGGCTCAAGTTGCTATCCTTGTCCAATCTCCAGGTGGTAGATTCTTTACCTTCGGTGGTCCTGACTCTGCTTCGGTAGACTCCATTCTTGACCAGTATCTTGCTGGCATGATGCCTTCATCTTCAAGTTCTGCTTCTTGTAAGAATGGTACTGTTGTTGATGATCAGGGAAAGAGTAAGCCTGTGGAGATTGAAGAAAATACTATGGAAGAATAGGTTATAGAGCAGGGATTGATGGAAACTAACCAGGTCAGTGATGGAAAAGAATCCTTGTTGAAACAGCCGTTGGATAATGATGATCTTCAATGGGTTGACGAACTCGAAAACTATATGGTCACCATGAAAGGCCTGGAGGGTGAGGAATTGTCTCAAGAAGATGATGGAACGAACAGGGCTGCTGATGATAATATTAATGGTGATCCTGATTCATCAAGTTTATTGAATCCCAATGTTAATCTTGATTATTTTGGTGGGTTTCCTGTGAATCCTGTTTATATTAGTGGACTACCAGTGAATAATGATTTGTTTCAAGAATATAATGAGATGACCAGGGCTGCTGCAGATGCTGCTTCATCAAGTTTGTTGATTCCAAAAGTTAATCTTGATTATTTCAGTGGTCTTCCAAAGAACAATTATTTCTTTCGAGATGATGAGATGGCCAGGCCTGCTGATACTATTAATGGTGATGCTGATCAATCAAGTTTAGTGATTCCCAACGTTAATCTTGATTATTTTGGTGGGCTTCCAATGATTTCTTTCAA
The DNA here is from genome assembly GCF_003713205.1 of Coffea eugenioides. Lineage (NCBI taxonomy): Eukaryota > Viridiplantae > Streptophyta > Magnoliopsida > Gentianales > Rubiaceae > Coffea > Coffea eugenioides. Next base: position 15,987 of record NW_020862374.1, on the reverse strand, counting down.
GATGATGAGATGAACAGGGCTGCTGATGCTGTTAATGGCGATGTTGATTCATCAAGTTTATCGATTCCTAGCGTTAATCTTGATTGTTTTGGTGGGCTTCCAGTTGATTTTGATTTTGATGAACCGAGTCCTCAGTACAATGATTGGGAGTAGCAGCACTTATTCAAGATGCAGAGATATGGTTAATTAATTATGTTAACCAGATACATTTTATCAATTTTCCCTTTTTCGTTATTGTTTTGAAGGGGAAGAGACGGTGGAACATGTGTTGCTGAACTGCAGTCAGGCTAAGCAGGTTTGGCAGATTGCACCAGTACAATGGGGGGGTGCTAAGGACAAACAAGGCTGTTTTAAGGCCTGGTGGACTGAAATTACTGGAGCCAAATCGAGGCAGGATGGTGAAGAACACCTTGCGCTAACAGTTAACATCTTGTGGCAAGTATGGAAAAGCAGAAATGAATGGGAATTCAACAACAAACAAAGACATGCCTTGGCTACTATCCAGAAAGCTCAAGAGGAATGGATGGAGTTCAGCGAAGCCTACAAACAGCAGGAGAAAGCGAGCACAGCAGAAACAGATGCTTACCAAATGCAAAGAATAGAATCAGAGAATGCAGAGGTGATCCAAGTTAAGGTTGCTGCTCTGAGCAAACTAAACAGCAATAAGGTTGGAATAGGTGTAACTGCTATGACTGAAGGAGATGCGATTGTTGCAGCCTGGGCTATTAATGAAAGAAGCTACAATTGTCCACAATTGGACGAGGCCGAGGCTATCAAGATAGCTATGTGTAAATTGGCTGTCAGAGGTTGGAGAAAAGTCAAGATCCAAAGCTGCAACAAACACCTGCATCAGCAAATTAGTGCGGGGAGTGCATCAAATATCAAGCTGCATACTCTTGTGGAGGATATTCTTAGCTTGAGAGTGCTGTTTCAAATGTGCTCTTTTGGTAATATATCTAAAAATGATAATCATGTTAGTACTACAGTTGGGGAGTATGCCTTAGGCATATTGCATGATGAGGAATGGATAAATCCTCTGTGCTATTGAGCACTTTTGTATAGATTAGGGGCCTTTGCTCCAAGTGTAAAGGTTAGTTGATGATTAATATATGGCTAATATCGTTTCGGAAAAAAAAAAAAAGTTATTGTTTTGAAAGGCGAAATCTTATTGGAATTGGTTTGTGTTATTAATGGTTTGCTCTTTGAATTATTTTATGAGAAAATTGTTGAGATTTCATACATTGATTTTTGTGGTTGCTCTAGTTTTCCTTTTTCTTCATGTTCATAATCAGTTTCGTTATGTTTTACCCCCCACCGGACACCATCTTTTTGTGGAATTTCTAGAGGAAAAAGTAGGTAAAAATGGTTATCCAATTGGTCTTATAAATTCTATAACGCTTTCAAACTGCAGAATCAGCAGCAGTAGGTAAAATGGTTGCAAAATTGGGTTTAGAAAAATTTCCAATTCAAACACTATGGGATCTCTTCGTTTGTTTTGGTGTTTTCTTTTGGATCTTTTGAAATTATGAGAGCAGAGTCCTGTCCCAAGAAGGCTTTGGGGAGTGGAAACAAAACCCAAAATTAGAAAAATGAAAAATGAAAAAAATAAAAAATAGAAAAAAAGGAGAATGGAATATATGGGTACGGTATAATTAATTTGGGCACCACGTTGTGCTTTCATCTCTGATAGAAAGGGCCTAGTCAAGTTTAACAAAAAAGAATGAAAGAATGTAGGAAAGCTTGACCAGTTAAGAATGTATCTAGCATTAATATGCACATTTGAAATTAAGACGATCGAGTATAATTTTCTATTATCAAATTCTATGATTGTTTGTCATTATTTTTTACGGTAATGAAAACCGATTGCTTGTCATTATTTTGTATGGTAATGAAAAACGACTTGTAAACGTGGAAAAAAAAAACTTGAGAGATTAGGTAGGATTTAATTGTGTTAATTAGTGTCAGTGGCACACCTGTTAAGAAAAAAATCCATTGTACTTGTCGACAAAAATCTAGTTGTTTTTTTAAATTCTTTTCATGAGTGTAGAGATGAGGTTTAGGAAGAGCGGAAGTGGAATGGGAAATTGAACTCAGGACTCGACATTTATATGTAAAAGTTTTTTTTTCCCTTAGCTCGTGTTTGTCGGGCACCCTATAAGGTCTAAATTATACTCGCTTCGTCCTTATATTAAAGTCATATTTTAGAAATTCAAGTTTCTATGAAAACATAAAAATTGTTATGTTTAAATGAGATGGCATTGGAGAAATTACATATGTACTCTTTGAATTCAAAATATTTATTTGCTAAATGTGCATTGGGATTTTAAAAAGTTACTTTTTTAAATAATAAGATTGGAAAGCACCTGTCGAAGTTAAAATGGTTACTCTTATTTTGGGACACCAATAAAATAAAATACATGACGTTAAAAATGGGACGAAGGGAATACATAATTTCTCATATATTTAAATATTTATTTATTGCCCCCTTCTACATTCAAAAACTTTCTTGATTGTACATAATTCATGCAAATAACTAACACCTAAAGCTCCTTTTATTTTTTAAAAAATTTATCCTCCCCCACCTTATGCTCCTTTTGAGTGGGCGCTTATTTGACAAATCTCGATATAAATACTTTTGAAGATCAGTCTCCTTTAGAGTTCCAATACTAAGACAATTTCTTTACATTGTATTTTTGTGTTTGTAATCAGTAAATAGTGGACTTAGTAATAACTAAACACAATTTTCATTGTGGTCCTATTATAAAAGGAGTAATATTTCAAGCACTCAAGTCAGTGACTAAGGACTGGAACGGCATTGTATACACCATTTTAATGAATTTAGGAACTAATGGTTAAAGAGGGAAAAAAAGGGGTTAAATAAGGGTTTTTTTTTTAAATTGTTTTCTCTGGGAATTGACTCATGAGAGTTTTAGGACACCATCAAATTCAGGCCTAATATAATTGGTACTCAATTGAATTCAGGACCTAATATTATTGGGCCTCTTGTAACTGGACTACGGCGCCTAAAATAAGTTACTTAGGGTTAATTGCAATTTATGAATGTAAAATTAGCAATTAAAGAGATGAAATAGACTATTAAACGCTAGGAACCTCACAACATAGTACTAATCTATCTACACACACATATGAAAAAAATAAATTTAAGGAAAAATCATTTAAAATATCTCTCACATTTCATCAAATGAATTTTTTCATCATTTACTTTTAAAATAGTAACTTTACGTCCCTTAAAAATCAAGTCAATAAAATTTGGTTCCATCCTAAGTTTTCGACCACTTTTTACCTCGAATCTATCATGTGACCCATACATAATCATTTTTTGTGGGGAAAAAAGGTTAGCTCTCATTTGTAGCTAAATAAATGATCCGATCTAAATTCATTTTTTTTATCCCTAAAGAAATAGAATCTAATCCTAACCATTTTCATTTTCTCCCTTAAAAAGTAAGATCTGATCTAATCTATATTCATTTTTGCTAATAAAAATGTGGAATCTAACTTTTTTGTATATAAAATATGGCTGCATATGGATCACATAATGATTTCAAGCTAACAAGTAGTTAGAAACTTAGATTGCGATCAAACTTTGCTAATTTGAATTTGTAAGGAATGCAAAGTCAATATTTTAAAAATGAAAAATGGAAAAATTTATATAACAGAATGTGAGGGACATTTTGAATGATTTTTCATAAATTTAATTAACCATCTTCTCTCCTAGGTTTTACCCATATTAGTATACAACTCTTCTCTAATTAACTTTTCTTTTAATTGTTGTCTCTTTTAACAACTTATATCTTTCTAAATAAAATTGAATTATTTTTTATTTTGATTTCTCTCTTTTCTACCAATTTTTATCTTTTTTAACAAATTTGTATAATTTTTTTTATCAATATGGATTAACTTTATTTAGTGTAGTTTTAATTGTTTCATTAGTAGATTGATTAGTACTATTGGAAACAGAATATTTGTTCATGAGAAAACAAATTATTGCATCTTTTTTATTTAATTGAGTAAGAAGACGTAGTTCTATATTTCTGGTCATTGTGATAATTTTAATTATCACAAAAGTATCTTTCTTTCTTTCTTTCTTTTTTTCGGTTTTTGGTATGCATTGTAGTATGTGAATCGATACTTTAGTAAGAGCATGTCTAGAAGTTTTCAAAAAATAGGTATGATAGTTAAACAGTTAGAATACATTGAATATATAAGAACATTTTTTAAACTTTAGTTATTGATATTTGCTACAAGTTCACAACTAATTTAATATAAGAAAATAAAAGTACTTGCCTTTTCCAATATCTGGCAATAGCTAAAGACGTTACATATTTCTTTTTCTTAGTTTGGCAAGATTCAAAGATTTAGAAACTCATTTATTACCATTTCTATAATTTAATAGAGTCAAGAAAAAAATAACAAAATCTACCCGTCCATGATTTTGTGCCCATGTATAAAACTATAAATATCCACCAATCTAACCAATTTCTTTCTATTGTCTACGAGAAACTCGTTATATAAAAATAGTAATTATTATTGTGTATATTCATACGGTAAATAAGGTGTGATTGGCCGTACTTGTTAGAAAAGTTCTTTATACTTTCCAAGATACGAATATCTAGTTCTCAAGACTTATGTATAAGAGTTTTTTCTTCTTAAGAGTTGTTTGTTGAGCATTCGATAATAGATGTAAATTACTCATAATTTCCCATATGTGTATATAGACTTTTATGTATTTCCCTTCATACATGTAGACGCTTGATTGTACATAGTATTTGCAAATAACTACACACCTAAAGCTCATTTTGAGTGGGCACTTATTTGATAAACCGTGAAAACCAGTCTTCTTTCAGAGTTCTAATACTAAAAAATTTCGTTAAATTGAATTTTTATTGCATAATCAGTAAATGCTGAACTTAGTATTAACTAAACAATTTTCATTGTGGTCCTAATATGAAAGAGTAATATTTCAAGCACTCAAGTTAGTGACTAAGAACACGAAAGCTACGGTGTACACCATTTAATAAATTTGGGAACTAAAGATGCAATAGGGTTGTTTATTTCTTTATTTTCTCGGAATTGATACATGAGACTTTTGGGACTGATTGAATTCAGGACTAATATTATTGGGACTCAATCGAATTCAGGACCTAACATTGTTGGGCCTCAATCGTTGTGCTTTTTTTAACTAGACTAAAGTGCACAAAAAAAAAAGTTAAGGTCTGTCTGACAAGTGCCAATTAAAATGTAGTTCAAGTGTTAAATTTTAGAAGGATAAAATTATTTATAAAAAATATGTAAATGCAATTGGCAAAGTAAAATTAATTAGAGAAAATATAATTATTAATAGTAGGAAAGGTAATAATTAGGTGTGATTTAGATAGGTTAATGAATTGGACACCCATTAGAAAAATCTAATATGTTACTTGTTAGAAAATTGGATTAATTTCTTTTAGACAGGTTTCTTGTTTTGTGTGGAAGTAACTAGTTTTCTAATTAATTTTAGTTACTTGAAGTAATAGTCAAAGAATATTCTATTTAGTTTAGAATTAGAAGTTATTTCCTATTTTGTACAAGTCTAGGAATTCGAATTGGTTTCCTATTATTATTTGGGTTTTGGTCAAATAATGTTCTCTATAAATAGGTGGGTTGGTATGCTACACAAGAGACACATAATAGCACACAAGAGGCGACATGTAGCTTTATACATGGGGTGAGAGAGTTCTTGGGAGATGAGAGATGGTATACAAGAGTTGGATTTGGGTTTAAATTGTATTCTTGTATAGGGTTTTCCTCTCATAATAAAGAACGGATTTCTCTCCATGGACGTAGGTTCAATGGTGGAGTCTAACCACGTTAAATATTGTGTGTTTTCTATCTTTCATACTTGTGGCTTATTCCTCATTAAATTGTTGTGTACTTGATATCTCAATAGTTGTTTATTCCACGTTTAAATCCTAATAAGTGGTATCAGAGTTTGGTTGAGAGATTGGGCTGTTTACAAGCACTTGGATCCCAACAAACTAAATGGTTGGATCAAGAGCTTGGTTGTTCAAGGTTGGATCCTGATTAACTATTGAGATCAAGTGGATTGGCGTCTGTTACCAATTGAATAATTTAACGGGTGATATCCTTGTTTCAATCGCTTAGTAAGAAGCATTGACGGTGAAGGATAGAAAGTCGAAAAGTATGAAGATACTTGATGGTGAATTTAGGCAAGTGATTCAAAGGTCAAGGAAAAAGTGGAGTCTAATGTTGATTTTGGAAGTGAATCGGTGAGATTTTCTCACCTCCAACAGTTGATATTTTATCCCGGTGGCTTTTAGATTTCAGTTATATTTTTTGGGTGGTGTGGCACGTGTCCCAAAGAAACAAAGAGATCTAATTTCCATCCGCCAGAAGACTCTGACAGTTACGAGTTTTCATTTTAGGTGGAGTTTTGGAAACTACACGTGGTGAGACAGTCCTGAGGATGGAAAAAAGTATGGTGATTGTACAATTTGGTTACCTCAATGATTAGTGTTAGAGGTCACAGAAGGGGATTCCGGATTGCAAGTGGTGGTGAGAAAAAATCCTGCAAAGAGAGATGGTGAATTGAGGCACCTTCTCACGAGTCAACCGGAGGTTGGACTCGAAATAACTACACATTTTCATTTGTCGATTGAATCAATTTGGCGTCAGGACTGTGTGGTGTGTAGTTCGGTACCATATTATTTGGTAGTTGAAGGCAAATGGTTGCTAAAAGAAATTTTCGCCAAGGTAGAGATTTATTAGAAAACTGACTTAATTTTTTTTAGACAGGTTTCTTATTTTGTGTGGAAGTAACTAGTTTCCTAATTAGTTTTAGTTATTTGAAGTAGTAGCCAAAGAATATTCTATTTAGTTTAGGATTAGAAGTTATTTCTTATTTTGTACAAGTCTTGGAATTAGAATTGGTTTTCTATTGCTACTTGGATTTTGGCCAAATAATGTTCTCTATAAATAGGTGGGTTGACATACTACACAAGGACACACAAGAGGCGACATGTAGCCTTATACATGGGGTGAGAGAGGGTTCTTGGGAGATGAGAGATGATATACAAGGGTAGGGTTTGGATTCAAGTTATATTCTTGTATAGAGTTTTCCTCTCATAATAAAGAACGGGTTTCTCTCCATGGACATAGGCTCAATGGTGGAGTCGAACCATATTAAATATTGTGTGTCGTCTATCTTTTATTATTGTGGTTTGTTCCTCATTAAATTGTTGTGCACTTGATGTCTCAATAGTTATTTATTCTACGTTTGGATCCTAACATTACTAGCATTGAGTTAATTGTAATTCATGAAGTAAATTTAGGTTAAACTACAATTTATCGAAGCAAAAGTAGCAATTCAAGAGATGAGATGGGCTATAAAGCCCCAGATACCTCACAACTTGGTACTAATCTACACCCACACGCATATATCAAGGCACTAAATTTAATAAGTTATCTTCTCTCCTAGGTTTTACTCATATTTATATGCAACTATTCTCTAATTAACTTTTCTTATAATTTCTCTCTTATTTTTATGACTTTTATCTTTTTAAATAAATTGAATCTTTTTTCTTATGGTTTCTTTCTTTTCTAACAATTTTTATCTTACCTAATTTGCATAATTTTGTTTTATCAATATGGATTAACTTGATCTAGTGCAGTTTTAATTGTTACATCAGTATTAGTACTACTCGAAATTGAACATTTATTCGTGAGAAAATGAGTTATGACATCTTTTTTTATTTAATTGAGTATAAATATGTAGTTCTAAGCTGATGGTTATTATAAACTTTTGAATTATCAAAAAGAGTGTCTTTCATTTTTTTGGGCATGCAATATAGTATACGATGAATATTATTAAACTATAGTAAAAGTGTGTTTGAAGTTCTAAAAAAAATCAGTATGGAAGTGAAACATTAGAACACATTAATTTTCAAAACTTAATATTAAATATATAAAAACATTGTTTTTTTTTACTTGAATTATTCATACTTGCACAAGACCACAACTAATTAAAAAAAATCATGTTAAATACTAGTAAGCTAATAAAGAAAGCAGAAGTAACTGGAGGAGATCCGGATTGGGTTGGGCGGTATAGACTGCGAAGGAAGGAACCGTGAGTGGAAGTTTGAGGTTCAATTGAAAAAAAAAGAAGAAAAAAGAAAAAGGAAAAGTAACTTACCTCTTCCGATATCCGGCAATAGCCAAAGAGGCTACTCATCTCTTTCTCTTGGTTTGGCAAGATTCAAAGACTTAGAAACTCATTTATTACCATTTCTACAATTTATACAGTCAAGATACCAAAATCTACCGATCCATGATTCCCTACCCATGTATATCTGCGAATCTACAATCTCCTGTCCAGCACTAAACCAATTTCTATACAGTGACGCGGAGAAAACTTGTTACAAGTTACTGTTTGGCCATGGAAGAGACAGCGACAGTGGTGAAGAAAAAGAGTACTGGTCGAAAAAAGATTGAGATCTAGAAAATTCAGAAGAAAACCAACTTGCAAGTCACGTTTTTGAAGCACCGCAGGGGTTTGTTCAAGAAGGCTGCTGAACTAAGCGTTTTATGTGGTGTAGATGCTGCCGTTCTTGTTCAATCTCCAGCAGGCAAAGTCTTTGCCGCTGGTGGCCGTGCCCCGGTCGAATCCATCATTGATCGGTATGTTGCAGGGAAGGCATCAAGTTCTTCTTCCTACAACGATGTTGTAAATCAAATCCACTGTCAGCAACAGGAGGAGGAGGAGGAGTTTTTGGATATTATGAAAGAGATTGAGATTGAAAAGGTGAAAGGGAAGCTTTTAATGCAGCACAAGGGTGATAATTCAAAAGGGTTTTGGTAGGAACAACCTGTTGATGATCTTGAACTGGATGAACTAGTTGAACATATGGCTGCTATGGAGAATCAGAGGAAGAATGTTTTGACTAGAGCCGAAGAGATGGTTGCTAATAATAATGCTGTTGACAATAATGCCATTGCTGCTGCTATTGCTAACCATAATCCTGGTGATAATAATGCTGCTAACAACAATGTTGTTGCTAATAACAATGCTGATTTTTCATCAGGTGTATTGATTCCTAATGTTTCTCTTGATAGCTTTGGTGGGTGTCCAGTTATTCTTTGTGAGTCCGATAATGAGGACAAAGTTGATGGCACTGATAATCCCTTCAAGCTTGAGAATCTTAACTTCGAAACTAAAAGCCATCAGCTTTTAATATCGGGAAATCCTAAACTTGAAGCTGATGATGAGCTCTTCATGTTTGACAATCCTAACTCCCTGATTGATAACAATCAGCCCTCAATTTTAGCAATACCTAAGCTAGAAATTGATGTTGATGAGCCCATAATGCTAGAGAATCCTAAATCCCCAATTAATATTGATCAGCTCTTGATGATAGAGAATTTTAACACCCAAAACAATATTGGTAAGCCATTGATGTTGGAGAATCCTAACAAGGGTGCTGCAGAGGTTTTAGATAATCCTAATCCCATGAAAGCTATATCAACTTGATGGTTGCTTTTAACTAGTTTTAATTTTGCTCTTGTTTTTTAGTGTTTTCTGGAGAGGAATTGAATTTCACCTTCAAGTACGTTAGAGATTTTCTTGGAATTGTCTTTGGAGAATTTTAATTGAAAGACTTTGTTGACTTCTGGATATTATGGTTAATTAAAGTTCTGTTTTTATCCTGTCTTTTTGCTTATTTGGTTATGTTTGCAATGTTTGTGGCTGGAATATGTTTGTTTCTTGGACTTGGGTAAAAAATAGAAACGGTGAAAAGTTTTACTTTTCTACCGCTTTCTTTTACTGACTACAGGGGAATGTTAAATAAAACCTCATGCAGGATGGTATATTCATAATTATTGATTTCCACCCATTTATTTATTTATTTATTCTCTGCTTGTGGTTAATCTTGGGAGAAGTTGTGATTATATGGAACTTAGCTCCATAATATGAATTTATTTGAAATCGATATGCTCCAAATTCAATAGCTTAATCATGTCTTTCCCCAACAAATTTGTCTTGGCTGCAGGTCTTCTGTTATATTTAAAAGCGTAACACCCATTTTTCAATGACTTTTCTCCTCCCTCCTCTCTTCGAAGATCCTTCTCATTAAAAAAAAAAAAATCAAAAGATCTTGTATCAGTGTGATCAATAACAATAGATCTGGTGCTTTTGATTTTCTTTTTTCGTTTGCGATTTTATGCCAAAAGTTGTGTTAGTAGGATGTTGATCTTCCACACAACTTGGCAAGCGAAGAATTTTTTGTTGATAAAGATTTGTGGTTTGGGAGAGGAGGGAGGAAAATAGTTGTACTAGAAAGAAAAACAAACATAAGTAACTATTTTTTTTAACAATAAGTTAATCCAAATATTCTGCAGAGGTCACATGTCAATGCACTAAATTGTGTAATATGAGTGTTGCACTTTTAGATGCAGCAGAAGACTCGTAACATTTTTTGTCGATACACTAAAAAGTTTAAAACTATGCCCTCATGAGAGAGGGGGGAAGCAGATAGAACATTACTAGTATTTATCATTTTAATACCCTTTGGTGTAATTAATCTTTTTTTAGCTTGTTTCCTTGTGGTTAAATTTCAGAGAAGTGTTTATTCTCTAAAACTTAATTCCATACTATTAAGTATCAATCTGCTCAATTTTTAATTGCTAACTTTGTTTAAACCCTAGCCACCATAGGAAATTGGGCTTTGTAGATGGTTACTCTTTGGAGTGTTTCAATAAAAATTTGACTAAATTTGACAGCACCAATGCTTTTTCAATTAACTTTGTAAGAGAAGAAAGTGATTGAAAACAAAGTAGTAAAACTTTTTCACTAATATGTGTCCAAAGTACCAAGTGAACTTGTTTTGGAATGAAAGAAAATAGATATGTTATAGATGCTTGAGAAAGTTTATATATATTTATAACTTTTTACTATATTTGTGATGCTATTAGAATCCTTACAAGAAACTTCTGCGTCCTTGTATCTTGAAGTTGTTATTTCCAATGAAATGCATCTTAATTTTCCATTGTTCTTTATTAGTTAGTCCACAAAAAGATTGGACAGCTTTACTTTTAACGCATACTCTTTGGCAAATTAATATAGTATGTTATTAAAATATTTTTTTCTATTGTGAAAAAGATAAGACAGTGGCAGATTTTATTCTGATTTCTTATCCTTTATCAAAATCTTGTACATAAATGAAATCACTTCTGTCAAGGTAGTTGCAACAATCAACCGAAGACTAATTTGCGAAAAAAAGGAAAATTATCTAATTCAAGAACATCAAATTATGTAATATATATATATGTATGTATGTATGTATGTATGTATGTATGTGTATATACATAATTACATATGCTTCTGTGTGTGTATATATATATATGTAATCACTACTGTTCCCCATGTGCTACACACGCAGAGGATCTTATTCATCTGTATTGACTTGGCATTTAAGAAAATTTCACTTCATTGTTTGTTCCCTTTGGGCAAGAACTTGATTGGGAGCTTTAAAAGGGAGAGAGCGCTCAACTCTCAATTGGTCCAAATTGTTTTAGGATTTAAGATAAGCTTCTACATGGTTTAGTGTAAAAATTTTGTCACACTAGTCAGGTTAGATGCTACCACACAAGTTCTATTAAAATTTAAGATCTATATTAGGTACATGTAGTATGTACTACATCTGTTAGTGTAAAAAAAAAGGTATACAATCTATGGCGTAGACGTTTAGAAATATATTTTATACTACACTCCTTCATATTTAATAGAAAAATTTTGACTTCACATGAGAATGCAAGTTGTAGACGTGCACGGAAAAAATATTTGATTGGTGCTTATGTAGTTAAATGTGGTATTGTTTCGTCAAATTGAGTTGTTTAATCAAGTGGTAAAATCAAATAAATTGAAAATGCATTTATGATTATAAGTATAGTTGATACACCAGTAAAAGCAGATATTAGGTACATTAAAAAATTACACCATAACAGAAGAAAAAGAAAACACCTTGAAATGCGACTGCACAGCAAAAGAAAAACTAAGCAAACAAAGAATAAGATAAAACCAAAGAGATATGAAAGAAAAAGAGAGGAAACAGAGAATGAGTATTCGGGAAAAGAGAAAACACAATATGAAAGGAAATAAAACTCAAGTGGAAAGAGCGATAGATGTTGATTTGGATAGAAGGAAATTGCTCTAAAACAAACTGAACTTTCACTAAGATTTGAAAGATCCCAAACCTAGGAAAGACTAAAATCTTGCATGCGCAAGGAGAAGACCCATAAAGAGAAAGCTCATGGGACAATTTCAGAGTTAATTTTCATACAAGTCTCTTTAGACTCCCCTAGAGTAGAAGTAGGTATATAATGTAAGAAATAATAAATAAACTAAAATTACTATAAATAAGGGAAAAAAGAAAAGGAATTGATTGTTACAAATAACAAAATGAAATAAAAAAAAATAACTACCAAGAAACAAAAACATCAAATTGTCCATATGGCAGCAAGAGAAAGTGTCAACTTGAAAGAACATGGATGTGTCTAACTTAATGACGGGTATTTTACATACGTACAAGTTAAAAAAATCGAATTACACTCGTTCACTGCAAGTATACAGGTCAACTAGCAGTTTAGGGCATATATCGGGTCGATCCCACAGGGAAGAGTGAACAATAACCGGTATTACTAAAGGTTCTCTATTATTTAGACTATCAATGAATTATAACAAATTAAACCTACTGAAATTATACAAAATAACAAATAAAAGCTCCTTAGGTTGTGGTATCCCTAACTACTCATACAAGTGCTATATTTGGATCATTGAGTACTACATCTAGGCTAGTTATGGTGTAATTTCCTTATGCGTTTGATTCCTACTTTCGTAGTGAATCAATTATACTTATAACTAATCCATACCTATTCTCATGGTTATGAAATTAGCTACAAGTTCATTTCTTCAGTGAAATTACATGAAATGAATCACTAAAAATCATATAGGTGCACCTCTACTTTCGTGAGTGTACTCCCTATGTTTAGCACTTCTTGAACAAGTGTTAAATCTCAATTTTCATTGCAGAAACAACACCTTAGATAATCACAATCAATGGTACCAGATTAATCATGATTTAAAGAGCCAAAGTGCTAAATAACTTGCTCAAATCATAGCAATCAAATAACCAAATAATAAACACTAACAATTATAGAAAGTTCAACCAAACCCAAGGCTTAAATTTTAGAGACACATATTAAACACAAAATTCAGAACTTGTATATTGACTAAACTTGGAATCAAGTACAAAAGATAAAGAGTTTGGAAGGAATGTAACCCTTGTCACATGAGTTCATCTCCTTGCCTTCTTCATCTTTGCCTAGCTAATAAACAAGAATGGATGAACTACTAGCTAAACTATCCTACACTAAGAAGAATGGCAGAGCTACATTTTTGCAGTCCAAGCTTTCTCCCGTATCTCTCTCTATTCTCCCTTCAATCTTGCAAACTTTGACTATATAAAGGTGAAAGTTGGTCAAGAAGTGAGGTTTATGTGAGAACCCGTATTTTTTCCATTTTCTAGGTTTTATTATTTTTCGTGGCTTGTTTTCTGCATTTTCGTGATTAGGAAAAATTTCTAGATACTTTTAAGGAGCAGATATAAGTTTTAGATGATTTTTCTAGTATCGAATGGATTTTGAGAAATTAAGAGCGTATACCGGACGTGGGACCCACTAGTGCGAAAAGTTCGGAAAAATTCGGCCAACTAGGTTAAGTTTTGAATACTGGATTTAATTTACCGGGTGTTAAGAGATAATTAGAGGAAGCTATTTGGATTGATGTGAGAGGGAACAAAGTGATAGGCTTGCATTAAATAAGTGACAAGTGTCACTTGGCTATTGGTTGGACCATTTGACTACTATTGCATGTCTTACCAATTGACTTAAATATCTTAAAAATTCACCAAAAATCCCTCATTCTTCTCTTCCTCTTGGCCGAATCTCTTAAGCAAGGAAAGAAAGAAAACCTCTTCAATTTCTTGATTCCATCTTGCTCCAAATCACTAAACCAACCATTTAAACTTGTCTTTGTTCCATAAAACATCTTCAAGTAGTGTCTGTGGGTTGTTGTGTGAAGTTTTTTTGGAAGGTTAAGGTGACCAATTGCTCTCTCTCTCTTGTTTTTAAGGTGAGTTGTGAAGAACCACCCTCCTTCTTGAATTGATGCTTAAATCATGCTTAGTGGTAGTATGAGATGCAAGTTATGGATTATTTCTTGATTTGTGGTTGAAATGATGAAGTTTTATAATTTTTGGGGATTTTTCTGTTTTCATATGGATATGATTATGTGGTCATGTATGGTGATTGGAAATGATGTATAATGACTCTAGGAGGTGGAAAAAGTGATTAATTGCAACCAATTTTTGGTTTGGAAGAAATTTCAGAAAATTAGGGTTCTTGTGGGAGCATTCTGTCCGAATTTTTAGGTCCTAGTTAGAGGCCGAATTGGCCTTGGATTAAAACATTAAAGTTGTAGGGAATGACATTTTAGAGGTGCCTACAAAATTTCAGGTCAATCAGAGTTGTGTAGAATGAGAAAAGTCGAAATTACTATTGCTGTTCTGGTTTTACCCGAATGTAAGAACTGCGCCTGTAATTGGTTGTTTTGGCTGGAATTGCTTCCGAATTGGTTATTGAGGCCTTCTGATGAAATTTATCCCTGTTTCTTAGCTTTCCTTTGGTTTTGGAATTTCTGGATTCGGACTTAGGAAGGCTGAGTTATGATGTTTCCGCTAGAATGCGTTTTGGTGAATCTGTTTTACGTTTTTGATGTAGTATCTTGCATTTTTTACCTGTTTGCACTCAAAACTGGGTTGATTGACCTTCTGTGATGTTGTAGCCCTGTCTTTTAGCTTCGAAATGGTGGGTCTTGGACCCTCATCCGATAATCGTAGTGAAATTGGTGCCATTACCGTAAAATGAGGACAAAAACTGTTTTTTTTTCAGGGCCAAAGCTAATTGCATTTCCGAAATTTCTGGTTTCCTCTAATGTTTGTATATGCTTAGGGAACCCTGTTTTGGTAGTATGTAGAATTGGTTTATGACTTATAATCGAGTCTTCTTGTATTTATTTGACTAGTTACGGCTTGACTTCCATATCCGGTCATTTCCTAGCTAAATTTGGTACTTGAATGCCATTAAGCCTAGTGAACGGCTTTTGGGAATAAGATTATTTTGTACGAGATGTTGGGACTGATTTGAGGACATCATGAAGCCATGATGGCTGGAAAATAGGTAAAAACAAGGGATATGCTGCCGAAATTTTTCTTGAAGGCTAGTTGGATTTACTTGTGATTTGAACGAAGGGCTTTTGGGTTGTTTGAGCCTAGGTCTTCATGTTACCTTTTCGTTACCAAAAATCATGTTTTGCACCCTTGCTTAAGTAATTATTTGGCGAGGCATACGACTGGTAGTCGAGCCTCACATGTGCATTCTGTATACTCGATTTTGAAAGTGGAACCTTCAATTGTTTTCCTTGGATTATTTTAGGGTTTCTTGGTGATTAAAGCTCTCTTTTGGGAGGTATCTGTACTGACCTTGGTGAGTACTACTCACTTGTATGTTACTATATGGCTTTGAATGTAAATTGCTTGAAGTGAATTGAATGTGACTTGATTGAAGTGAAAGTGCACTTTATCACTCTCACTTATATGCCTTATATCATTGTTGTCATGTTATTGGAATGTTACATGAAATGAAATGAAAGTGAAGTGATTTGACGAGTATCCAACGACTACAAATGTTATCATTGAGCTCAACCCCATTGGTAGTTGATTGAATCGAGCCGGCGAGGGCTTGGTCGTGCCAATTAATGAACCTTGGGTAAAGTTATATGGAATCTTGTAGTATGCGAGACTCTCGATTCCGGTATACTCGAGTAATACCAAAGTGCAAGTGTTTGGAGTTCGGGCC
>NW_020862373.1:0-12842 GCF_003713205.1 Coffea eugenioides | reverse complement strand
ACCAAGACTAACAAAATTGTCATACTTAAAATACAGTATCTTTGATCGGAACAAAACAATGACTAAATTTGTTTATATTATTCCAATCTTGTTTGCCACATCCAAAGCATCGTAGTCTGGAGTTAATCGAACATATGCTTACTTTGTTCCATCAGGCCTGATCAAAGTGTTCACTTTCTTGGTCTGTATAAACATTTCAACGAACTTTTGTGATCATCAAAACCAAGAATAACATTCTCCCCCTTTTTGATGATGACAAAACAAAAGTTTGAAATGAAATTTGATGATTGTATTATAAGCTCCCCCTTTCTCACGAACTCCCCCTTATTTAGTGAATCATAAAATTTTGAAAATTTTGAAAAAGCTCCCCCTCACTTGGCTGCCCATCCGAGTTAAACAATTTTCCAAAAATATGACAATTAAGCATATCAGCCAATCCAAATTTAAACAATCAATCCAACATATCCAACATCATCAATCAATCATCAATCATCAATCAATACCAATCATCAAATCATCAATCAATCCAGTCCTCTCCCCCTTTTTGTCATCACAAAAGGGCAACCAATCACATCAACACATCCACAAACACATTCATCAATGAAAACCAAATTCATTGCACCAAAATACTTAAACATCCATAAACACAGTCATCATTCAAAATACTTAACATAAACATACAGTACCAACAAGAGAAACATTAAAAGAAGGTTACAAATGTTGACCATTACAAACACATAAAATAGACAAACAGAATGCAAATGTCCTAAGTAGTGAACTATGTGGATCCAGGAGTTCTTCGAGAGAGCTGATATTGGGAGAGGTCCTCCTCTTCAGTTTCTTCATCAGCTTCAGCATCCACTTCAACTGGTTCCTTGCCTTTATCTGCTGTGGAAGGACCATGAGAAGTCACAGGAGTTGATGAACCAGGGTCTGGAATTGATGAGCTTGGATCAGTGGGGTGTGGCTCTTTGTCATGGGACACTTCCTCAACCACAGGTGGGGGAAAGAGAAGGTTCTTTTTGTCTAGAAAGGCAGTTTGTTGCTCAGAGGACATGGTGAGCATTAGGCCATGTTCTAGAAGAAGAACATGCTGTTTGAGTTCATGAAGAAGCTCAATCACTCCATCATTGGAGGAGGAAGATGCCTTAGTGGCAGATTTCCTAGGATGAATGGGAGTGAGTGGAATAGATGAAGGATCATGTGCAGCCTTAGACCTACGTTCACTGGACGATGCCTCTTTATAAGACCACATATTATCTTTAAAAACAAGATTTTTCCTTTCAAAGTATCCTTTGGTAAAGGCATAAGAAGATGCTTCTTTGGGACAAACACCTAAAATTGGAACTTTGAAAAACTCAAAAATCTTTTGAAGAAACTTTCCATAGGATAGTTTTCTGCGAGAGTCAGTGGTATAGCGAAGTAAAAACTTGCACATGACAAAACCAAAATCAATCCGAATTTTTTCTCGAAAACAATAAAAGAGGTACAACTCCATTTTGTTTGCATCAGTTCTATGGCCATCAGTAGGCACAAGCAGGTTTGAAATGATAGAAAAAGCAATTAAATTCACAGGGGCAAGATCATTCAGTTTAGCATCAGCAGGGGAGGAAAAACTTCTTTTAAAATAGGTCAACATTTTAGCCCCATCAAAATGATTATCAGCATTAGGGTGCTCTTCATAGGAAAAGAAATTTGCAATTTTATCCTTGCACCCACGTTCAATGGTAGTATTTAAAATGGAATTCACAATTTCAGAGTCAAAGATTAAGTCTACCCCATTAACCCTGGAAAAGATTTCAGTTTGGTCAGACCCTTTCCTAAGATTAGCAAAAAATTGATGCAGCATTTCAGGATAGTAAACATTTGGCATAGAAATGATATGCGACCATTTCTGAAAAGCAAACAACTTCAGAATGGTTTCTAAACCTATGAGACGAAATTCAGAAGGGTTTACAGTACGTTGAGGGATGACACCTTTCTGGGATATCAAGGAGTGTTTGTCTCTTGCTGTATCATCAAAGAATGTAGGGAGTGGGGCCGATTTTGGAGGCGGTTGAGCAGAGGTTCCCTGTCCAGATTCAGGCTGAGAGGTGGGTTGTGGAGTAGGCCGTGACATTTGATCCTTTATGGCTCCTCTCTTGAAGCGTTTGGATGAACGTTTGACCGTAGGAAGATCCTCATCCTCATCCCTGAGTGGATGCTTGCGTCCGGCAGTAACCTTTCCTCCTCTCAGATTCACCATTGTGTGAAATTTGTGGAATGAAGAATGCAAATGATGCACACAGTGGTAGGGAAGTGATTTGCACAGAAATTTTGGGACAAAAAGGCCTTAAACAAGATTTGGCAGAGCGGTTATGAGAAAGTAGGGTTTTGAAGGAAATTTGGGAATTTGTGAAATGTTATGCGATTCGGGGAAATGATCAGGAGAAATGAATCGCAATCAGTCAGAAAAAGTTTTGTTTGAGTCAATTTGAGAATGAGAGCTTCAAAATGGTACGAATTTGAGAGTGAGGGAAGAGAGAGTTTTCGTCCGAGAGGAAATAGAATAGGAAGAGTCTGAAGCAAATGAGAAAGAAGGTTATTTAAAAAATTGATCCGTTGCACTGTCGGACGGCCGAACGACGTTGTGCGTCCGACAGCTGCGTCCGAACAGGCGCAATCTGGAAAATGGCTGAAGAACATCATCGAACGTCCGTTCATCTTCTTTCGGACGTCCGAAGACCCAAAAATTAAGATGATTTTTCGATTATTCCTAATTTTGATCTTAGATGAATGAACTGATCTAATGGCAAAGCTTTTGTAAAAATATCCGCAAATTGATCTTTAGAACAAACATAATTTACACATATTTCACCTTTTTTAACAAGATCACGAATAAAGTGATGCTTTATATCTATGTGCTTTGTCCTAGAATGATGAATAGGATTTTTGGTCAAATTTATAGCACTAGTATTATCACAGAATACAGGCATGCAGTCATACAACAATCCAAAATCATTCAAGGTGTGCTTCATCCATAAAAGTTGAGCACAACATGCACTAGCGGCAATATATTCCGCTTCGGTTGTAGACAGAGAGATTGCACATTGTTTCTTGCTAAACCAAGAGACTAAACAATTTCCAAGAAAATGACAAGTTCCACTAGTACTCTTTCTATCCACACGACAACCTCCAAAATCAGCATCCGAATAACCATATAGTGCAAACTCATTAGATCTAGCATACCAAAGACCATAGTCTAATGTACCTTTCAAATACCTAAAAATCCTTTTTACAGCATTCAAATGTGATTCTTTTGGACAAGATTGAAATCTAGCACACAAGCAAACAGCAAACATAATATCAGGTCTACTTGCGGTTAAATAGAGTAGGCTTCCGATCATACCTCTATAATGCTTTTCATCCACATGATTACCTTCTTCATCTTTGTCAAGCTTTGTAGAAGTGCACATTGGAGTTCCAACTTGCTTTGAGTCCTCCATGCCAAACCTTTTCAGCAATTCCTTGGTATATTTTGCTTGATTTATAAAAATTCCCTCAAGAGCTTGATGTATTTGAAGTCCAAGGAAGAAATTTAATTCTCCCATCATACTCATTTCAAATTCACTTTGCATAGTGGTGGAAAACTCCTTACATAGATATTCATTAGTAGCACCAAAAATAATATCATCAACATATACTTGCACAATAAGAAGGTCATTCAACACTTGCTTAGTAAAAAGTGTGGTGTCCACAACACCCCTTTTGAAACCATTTTCAATCAAAAAACCACTTAGTCTTTCATACCAAGCTCTTGGAGCCTGTTTTAGACCATATAAAGCTTTAGATAGTTTAAACACATGACTTGGAAATTTTGTATTTTCAAAATCGGGGGGTTGATCCACATATACTTCTTGATCAATAAAACCATTTAAAAAAGCACTTTTAACATCCATTTGAAACAATTTGAAGCCTTTAAAGCATGCAAAAGCAAGAAGCATTCTAATAGATTCTAATCTAGCTACGGGAGCAAATGTTTCATCAAAATCAATTCCTTCTTCTTGTGCATATCCTTTAGCAACTAATCTGGCTTTATTTCTTACAACAACACCTTTATCATCCAACTTATTTCTAAAAATCCACTTTGTGCCAATGATAGGTTGATTTTGAGGTCTATTAACAAGTGTCCAAACTTCATTTCTCTCAAATTGATTAAGTTCCTCTTGCATTGCCAAAATCCAGTTTTCATCCTTTAAAGCATCATTGATATTTTTAGGTTCAAAAAGAGAAACTAAAGCAAAATTGTCAATCAATTTTCTAGATGAGGAACGAGTGTTTACCTTCTCGGATGGATCACCAATTATAAGCTCTTTTGGATGATTTTGGCTGAATTTCCAAGCCTTGGGAAGATCTTTGAGTGGATCATCATTTTTGTCTTCATCTTCCTCTTCTTGATCATTATGAACTTCATTTTCCATTTCAGTTGCTGCTGGTTTAGAGCTTCCTTCATTTCCAATTGATAGCTTTTCCATTCCTTCTCGAACACCTACATCATCATCCTCACACGAACTTTTGGAATTATCATCATTGGTTTTATCAAATGTTATATGTATAACTTCTTCAATCACAAGAGTCCTTCTATTAAAAACTCTATATCCTCTTTTATTCTCACAATACCCCAAAAATATTCCTACATCAGATTTTTTATCAAACTTACCAAGATGTTCCTTTAGATTCAAAATAAAGCATTTACAACCAAATACTTTGAAATAACCAACCGTAGGTTTCTTATCAAAAATCAGCTCATAAGGAGTTTTCTTTAAAATAGGTCTCAAGAGTATTCTATTCATCACATAACATGCAGTGTTTACCGCTTCAGCCCAAAGATATTTAGGCAACCTACATTCATTCAACATAGTTCTAGCAGCCTCTTGAAGAGTCCTGTTTTTCCTTTCTACAACACCATTTTGCTGTGGAGTCCTTGCAATAGAGAACTCATGTGTTATACCATTATGATCACAAAATTCTGGAAAACCACAATACTTGAATTCCGTCCCATTATCACTTCTAATCCTAACAATTTTTAACCCAAGCAGATTTTGCACTTTAGCAAACAATGAAGTAAAATTCTTGAAGGCATCATCTTTATGAGCAAGAAATATCACCCAAGTGTATCTAGAATAATCATCAACAATTACAAAACAATATCTTTTACCTCCCAAGCTAGTAATTTGAGTGGGACCAAATAAATCAAGATGCAAGAGTTCCAAAGGTTTAGAAGTAGATACACACATCTTAGGTTTAAAGGAATTTTTTGTTTGCTTCCCAAATTGACATGCATCACATATTTTGTCCTTATCAAAACTGATTTTTGGCAAGCCTCTAACCAACTCCTTTTTCGAAATTTCCTTTAGTAAATCCATGTTAAAATGACAAAGTCTTCTATGCCACAACCAAGGATCTTCATTTGAAGCTTTAAGACATTTTAAGCTAGAAGAATCAATTTTATCAAGAACCACAATATATATGTCGTTGAACCTCTTACCTTTGAACACAATATTATATTTGGAATCAAGCACAATGCATTCATGTTTTTTAAACAACACATTCAAGTCTTTATCACACAATTGACTAACACTAAGCAAGTTATAACTTAAGTTATCAACTAAGAGCACATTATGGACAAAAGTATCACCATCCTTACCAACATCACCTATTCCAATTGTCTTAGCTTTCACATCATCACCAAATGTCACTTTTCCACTTGACTTTGATTTCAGCTTTATGAACAAAGAGGGATCACCGGTCATATGCCTTGAGCAACCGCTATCAATAAACCATTTGGACTTGTTTGAGCATTTTTCCTCATTATTTCCAATAGCCATGAAGGCCATTTGAGCTGATTCTTCTTCTTCTTCTACTTCCCCTTCGGAGTTGCATTCATTCCAAGTAATCTGAAAGTTGTTGAATCTTGGCTTCCGATCAGCTTTTCCATCTTTCATCTTCTTCATGGGGCATTCGTTTGCATAGTGTCCAAGCTGTCCACATTCGAAGCATTTGTCCAACTGTTTCTTGTTGAAATCCTGTTTTCCTTTGTACTTTGCGATAGATGGCTGATTCTGGAATTGATTGCTAGGTCCTCCCCTTCTAAACTTTCTTTTATTCAAGATTCTCTTGAAGCCTCTGGTGATGAGAGCAAGATCATTATCATCACCATCCGAGTCTTCATCATCCAAGTGAGCTGTATCATCTTCACCTTGAGTAGTCTTTAGAGCAATGTTTCTCTTTGCTCTAACTTCCTCTTCCTCCTGCACTTTAGATTTCAGTTTCAACTCATAAGAGGTTAGTGAGTTAATGATAGATTCAATAGGCACAGAACTTAAATCCTTAGCCTCCTCTATTGCAGTCACTTTATTTTGCCATTCTTTGCCCAACGCATTGAGAATTTTCCTGTTCTTCTCTCCCAAGGTGTACTCTTTGCCCAACACCTCGAGATCTTTGATCAAGTCAGTGAACCTGCAATACATTTTGTCAATATCCTCAAGAGGTTCAATTCTAAATGATTCATATTTTGTGACCAAGATAGCCTTTTTCTGTTCTTTAACGTTGTCACCACCCTCATGGATTTCTCTTAGTTTATCCCACATTTCTTTGGCCGATTTGCAGCCTTTTACTCTAATTGATTCATTTGAATCTAGGGCACTATAAAGAACATTCATGGCCTTGGCATTCAATGTGAGGTTAGTCCTATCTTGAGCATTCATTTCAGCTCTCATTTTTGGCCGAAGCAACCCTGTATCTGCATCAAGAAAGTTAGCTTCATGCGGTCCTTCACTCACAATAAACCATAGTTCAATATCAATAGATTGCAAAAAGATAATCATCCGTTCTTTCCAGCTAACATAGTTGGAGCCACTGAACATGGGAGGCCTAGTAACAGATTGCCCCTCAACAAACATAGCATGACTGGTTGTCATCTTTACTCCAAGCCGTTAGAGCTTAATCTCAAGGAGACCAAGCTCTGATACCAATTGTAAGTCCCAAAGACAACCAAGAGGGGGGGTGAATTGGGTTGATTAAAATCTTAACCAAATTTATGCACTTTTTCTTTAATAAAAATTTACCTTCTTTTCTAGTAAAGATCAACCAAGTAGATTAGAAGACAATAGCAATATTGATCAGAAAAATAAGTTTATATAAGCAATGAGAATTTTATTAAACAAAAAGTATAATAGGAAATCAAACCAATTGTCTACCAAGCTTTCCTCAAACTTGAAGACCAATCACAAGGTTGAGCAACTTCTCTTTGATGAAATATGATCAACTAGATGTACAATGGAGGGAGCACTTCCTCCTTGCCCTAAGCCTCACTTAGTCAAGCTAAGAAGTTTTACAACCACTCAGATAACCCTCAACAAAGCTACACTAATGAAACTTTCAACCACAAGAGAAAAGCTCACCAGAAGTTCACACCACTTGAGAACAAATCTAACTTTGGAGACTATTTTCTAGCTAAAATATCTCTTGAGATCTTGTAGACCAAGTGTGCAAAAGTTCTTACTTCGTTCAGAACAGTTTGTTTTTAAAGGGGAACAGAAATGGGCTTCATTAAAGCTTCCAACGGATAGAAGGCAGATGAAGAGTCAGCTAGCCGTTGGGGCTTTCGGACGTCCGACGATCAAATTATCGTCCGAACCAATCGTCCGAAAAACAGCCAAATTGAAGTTCGGACGTCCGATGGAATTTTATCGTCCGAGCTTCAGTGTCCGAACGTCGTCCAGAGAGTTATCAAATCTTCGAGGAATTTTTAGGACGTCCGATGATCTTGATGTTCGTCCGAAGCATGCGTCCGATCCTTCAGGACGTCCGATGCTTCCTTGCGAGCGTCCGACAGTGTCTTGGCAGAGAGTCATCAAAGCTTTGTGGAATTTTTAGGACGTCCGACACGATCGATGTGCGTCCGACAGAAACTCCTTCCTGATGTTCTTCATCCCTTCGGACGTCCGACAGATTCCTTTCGGCCGTCCGACATGAGTGTCCTGTTTTTGCTCACGACATATTCGTACCTGATTCTTTGATAGGCAACAACACTATATATTTGAAGAAAGTTAGATAAAACATTTCAAGGAACCAAGACTAACAAAATTGTCATACTTAAAAGACAGTATCTTTGATCGGAACAAAAACAATGACTAAATTTGTTTATATTATTCCAATCTTGTTTGCCACATCCAAAGCATCGTAGTCTGGAGTTAATCGAACATATGCTTACATTGTTCCATCAAGCCTGATCAAAGTGTTCACTTTCTTGGTCTGTATAAACATTTCAACGAACTTTTGTGATCATCAAAACCAAGAATAACAGAAAGGAAAAGAAAGTTCAAGGGGGGTCAATTTGATTGGTTTTTCCAATTACTCGGGCCATAGAAGCATAGATAGAAGCTAAGGGGAGCAAAGTGCAATTTTAGAAGTCATTTTGCATGCAAATTTCTGCAATCTATTCATGCAAGGCTACGGTGGAAGCTTCTGCAATAACTCTCGGCAGCTGCTAAGAAAATTCTGCAACAAAACTAGCTACCAGCTTTCATTTTTCAAGCACGGATCTTAGCCTCAAAACACAACTTCGAACAAAAACAAATTCAACCAAACATCAAAACTTTGATCTAAACGAAAAGCCTACTGGAGCTTAGCATCTAAACATACAGGAGGAAGCTCAGCTTTGCGGGCTGCTTCAAGAAAGAAAACGGTGAAGAGAATGCAGCAGCTTTTAGTTTCTTATACAATTTTAACATACCAAGGAAATGATTTAATGCAGTTCCCAATTTGTCCAAGGCCAGAAATGAGAGAATATGAGGCAAAGGAGAGGGGAGGCATCCAACAAACACTCTCAGACACAAAATGCAGCAAGGTAGCGTGAACTTGCCGCTCAAATATGCAAATTTCGGAACCAGAAATGCCAACCCATTTCCAAACCAACAAAAACCATGTTATCTAAGCCTTTCATTGCTAAAACTCATCATCAACATCGCAAGAACATAAAAGAAACAGCAACCAGGGAAGCATTAGGAATCCAAACATGACGAAAATCATAAAGCCGAAAGCTTTTTGCAGTTTTTCTGGTTTTGTTCACTCAAACACCACTAATGGCTTCAATCGACGAAAACATGAATCAAAGTGACAACATAACCGCACATTCTTTCCACTTTAAACCACAAAACTCTCATGTTTTAATGCAAAATTTAGAGGAAAAGAGCCTGCAAAAATCTAAAAAATTTCTACAACCTCCTTTCGGCAAATTTGAGGACTAATCATCGACTAAAGGAGGCTAGAAATGATTCCTATACCCTGGGTTTCATGAGCTCACGATCCAAACACAGAGATATAAAGCCAAAACGAGTTACCAAACGGGTTTCTACAAAGAACCAGAGATGAAACCACAAAGAAAGGAAACAAAACATGCGTGCACAAGGAAGAAATTCATGCAATGAACCCCAGATCTTCACAAAATGGTATGAAAATGACAGTAAGAAAGGCTAGAGTTACCTGCAAACGTGGTGAAGTAAAGCAAACGTGAGATATGTTCGGAAAGTGCGTGCTGATTCCAGAAATGAGGTTGAGCGCGTCGTCGCAGAAAATCTCAGCAGTGATGAATCTGATACTTTGGGTCACGATTTGGGGGGCTCAAAGACGTTATTTCGGGGAGCTTTCTAGTTTCTCTTTTGCCGAAAACACCTCCCCAGCTTTCTGGGTTCCTCAGCCCGTCGCCTCTCTCCCCTTGTTTTCACCTTCAATTTCTTCTCCTTTTCAGCCTTTTGGTTACTCCATCTCCCCGAAGCTCTTACTTTTTTCTTTTCCTAGTTTCCTTCCCTAACAGACCTTCCTCGCTCCCTTTCTTTCCTTTGCTTCGTTCCTTCCTATTGCCCAGCCGAAGCTCTCCCTGTATCTTTCTCTTGGTTCTTTTTCTTTTTTCCAGCTCCCTCTTGCTCTCCAAGCCAGTCCGTAGCTTCCTTGGCTTTCTTTTCTTTGCCTCAGCTCTCTCTATCTCTCACTCTCACCAAGTTCTCTTCCTCTAACCCTAGTCGCCGCCCTCTCTTTTTCTCTCCTTTTTTGTTCTTCTGTTTCCCTCGCCCTTTCTTAGCCGTCACCTCTCTTGCTGCTGCCGAAAGCTCTCTCTTCCTCTGGTTTTTCACGTCCCTTCCAACCCTAGCCGCCACCCCCTTGCTTTCTTCTGCCCTCAAAAATTTTTGTCCCCATTTTCCCCTCTCTGGTTTCTTTTACTCCGTTCCCCAGATCTCTTCCTCAGCCCGTGGGTTTCTTTTTCTGTATTTCTCTCGCTCAGTTCTCCTTTTCCAACCCATTACTTCTTTCTCTCTTTTGCTCTCAGACATCTCTTGAAATTCTCTCAATCACTCTGCTCCTTTTCACTCCAGCCCGAAAGCTGTGAGAACCTCGAAATATATATATATACCTCAGTGCATATTTCATTTGCATTTCTTATTCTTTAATAAATTCTAGCATTATTTTTTTATTATTTATTTGTTTTTAAATAATTGCGAAAAAAAATAATTTTTATGTGAAAAATAATATAATTGTGCTAAACTATTAAATTAATTGGTTTTGTTGTACTAAATTAATAAATCTTGAGTTAAATTAATTTTATTCCTTAAAAATAAATTCTTTAAATTCCGATAGCTAGTTTTAATCGGTTATGAATGAATGCTAAAGGTGGTTATGAGGAACTTAGTATATAAAGATGCC
The DNA here is from genome assembly GCF_003713205.1 of Coffea eugenioides. Lineage (NCBI taxonomy): Eukaryota > Viridiplantae > Streptophyta > Magnoliopsida > Gentianales > Rubiaceae > Coffea > Coffea eugenioides. The sequence goes on along the minus strand of NW_020862373.1, from coordinate 2,102 downwards.
AATCGATACCATTTAGAGGAAGTACGATTACATAGTATACTACGTATACTTGGACGATTGAAATTCCCAAATGATTAATTTTCGCAGGATTAGTATGTAATTAGGCGGTGTTTATACACATTTGGATGTAATATTTTGGAATTAGTTAGAATGGGACTGAGTGCAAATTAGGGGAGAGTGTGAAAGAGCCTGATCCCCTCCACTATTTCGAAAAATTACCATGCCACCACACCCACAGCCCTCTCGGCCACCTGATATATAACATAGCTTTTCATTTACGGCGGCCCGAACACAACTTCACTTTCATCTCCTCACAACACACTCAATCCTCTCTTCACCTGCGCTGTACGACGCTCTTTCTCGAACACTCACTTTATCTCAAGCCTTCGCACCGTACCGACCCTGTAACGATCGTGAGTCTGCTTTCGACCGTTCGTGTGTGAGCAAGAGAGCTCTGCCTGCTGTTTTCGGTGGTAAGAATAAAGAAAAACGCCAGAGCCTGTAGTTTTCTTAGTTTTGTCCGGGAGCTAGGGGACGAAGGAGAGAAACACTGCTGTGGTTCCTTCTGCATTTTTCTTACCCTCAACCAGCTGTGATCCGTGCACCATCCTTCCATCAGTTCCAACGCAACTCCACCAACTGCCAAACCATCGCAGTGCGTAAGGCTCGTGCCGAGAGAGAGGAAGCTTGCAGCCTTTTGTGCCCGGCTATCAAGCCTTGCAGTTCGATCTGGTAGGCTTCTCAGCCACTCCTACCTCTGCACTAACTAAGTACGGTGAATTTAGGAGCTATCTGTTATGTGTTAAGCCGTTCGGCATGGTGATGCGTTAAGTAATTGGGAAAGGAATCTGATGTGCGCAGAAAGTGGGTTTTGCCGGGTTTCAGGGGTAATGCTGAGATTGAATTCATTTACTTTGACCATCTGCAGCATACTGCAGATTGTATGAACTAAGAAAAAAACTTAAGATCGATTAAGACATGCATGTTTGTATGTGCAGTTCTTCGGACTGTCGATGATGATTGCTAAGCTTTTAGAATAGTCTGATTCGGGAAGGAATTGAAATTCCGCCTGCGCTCCTCGCTTTCGTCACTGACTTTTAGGAAATGCAGACTTAATCTTGCTTAATTAAAGTAATCTGAGCTTGTAATTTCGATTAACCAACTAAACACTAGGTGGTTAAGTCTTGCATGAGGATAGTTAGCTAGGTTAGGCAAGAAAAATAAAAATAAAATGAAACCAGCTTATATGCATGTACATGCATGTTCATCCGAGGCTAGCTGGACAAATTTCTGGATTTTTGGGATGTTTGTAGTTGTTATTCGAATCTGATTTTGAACTAGAAATGTTAATTAGCTAGCTAAGTGTTTGCATGTCGAACTTGAGTACTTAAAACACTGATTTAGCCAAGGAAAAGTTGGATTGATGATCAATTAAGCTGCTGGAAAATTTGCTAGTAGCCGAGAGACTTGAGTTGGAAATTTTAACATGTTTCTGGAATTTTTCCTTGGAAGAAAATGGTTTAGAAATGCATGAAAAATGTGTATTTAAGCCGTGTAAGTGGTTTAGCTATGAAACATTTGATATGTTGGAAGATTGGACCAAAAATGTTGAAGTATAGATGCCGGAAAATTTCCAGTTTGGCTATTTGAGTAATTTTTTCAAACATTAAAATTTTGATGAAATTAACTGCTGGAATTACTTGTTATTATTTATACTTGGTTGATAAAACCCTTGCAGTTTAGTCGATGGAACTGCTTGGAAGCCTTGCATTTATTTTGTTCAATTGTGATCTGATATGAGCCTGTTGGATACCAAGAGCTAATGATTGACGAAGCCTTGGTCATTTGTTTAAATTTTGATCAGAAATGAATCTGTTGAAACCTAGGGCTAATGATTGACGAAGCCCTAGTGAGATTTCTATTTGAAATGTGAGTTTGCTATATTGACAAATCTGAAATATTATGTGCTTGTGAATCAGAATCGTAAGAAATCTGTTTTGGTCCTGTGAACTTGAGAAAGTTTTAAGTAAGCTATGTAAATATATCTTTGCCCTAGTATCGAACGATAAAACTTGGTATTGTACGTTAACGTTAGAAAGTCT
>NW_020862372.1:0-11281 GCF_003713205.1 Coffea eugenioides | reverse complement strand
TGAAGTCTACTACATGTAAGGCAAACTACTTATCACATCCTTCCATTACGGGTTCAGCTTGGAAGGAATCAAATCATACTGCGAATACAAGTGTATTAATCATTCCACAAAGCTCTACAGTCAATTCCTTGAAAAGTAAGTTGCTTAGTTTCCAAATCAAATGCCATGTAGAAATATTATTGGAGATTAATCGCAGTAAAATTAAATTTATATCCTAGCTATGAAGCGTCCACCACATTAAAGCATACCTTACCAGAAAATTGTTGAAAGATGTTCTCGTAGTCCAGGTCCACTGTTGAATCATTAGCAAAATGAAACGGTACAGTAGGAACCCCAATGAAATCTGTGTAGAGATTTCCCCTGAAACAAAGCTTAGTTACATATGTCCCATGGTAGTCCGCTCTCTCAAGTGAATCTCCAACCAAGTCTACAATCTCTTTTTGTAATTTCCACTATGCCATTGGCTGAAGAGCACTAGAACTTGCACCAGAATCAAAAGCTGCACCACCTTTATGATTTGATATTTTCAGTTGTTCATTGTCAATGTCAAGCATCTTACCTCCAAAACTTATGCCTTCTAGTCTGCTACCAGTGTCAAAAGCAACAGTTTGTTGGGTAGGTGGTTCGCTCATTTCAAAACATGCAAGAAACAAGGAAACTTTACGTCGCGTTGCAAAACTTGTTTGGAAATCACTCTGATCAGTGAATCCTTCAGTTTGCATCGACAAAAAGTTTAACCGAGCCAACGAAATCTCCATATCTCTATCCACTTGTTCTTCAAGTTTGGCGGTCTGATCGAAATACGGAGAGCCAACAACATTATGATAAATTTGTTTTGTCACTGTCCTGTTGGATGTGGGGCTGTTTAGTATTGTACTTAGAATTAGGCAGGTAATGGTAAAAGTTAAGGCAAGGGAAAAGGCTTAAAAACGTCGCATATCCCCTCTAACAGCATATATCAAAGGTTTCAAAGAAATACACAGGAAAAGGAGGAAACAATTCGATGTGCATTGTGATATAATATCCAACTATCAATATCTATATCTATATGTATTGCAGAAGAGGTTTTTAGCAGAGACTCTCTCAATGGCTTCTAAACTTCTCATTCTTTTTTCTAGATTTTTGTATTAATTTTAATACACAAAAAGTAGTGGGTTGTAACCAACCTTGTCACCAATCAAATTTAAATTTAAAATATTCCCACTATCTCTTAACTCATCCTACAACTACTCCTACAAATCCTCTAATCATCATCCCACGTTTCCCTCCACATTCCCTCCAGCGTTTTCCACTCCAATTAATGTATGGCAGAAGCCGTTAGTAGTAGAGACCCTCTCAACGGCTTCTACACTTCTCTTTATTTTTACTAAATTTTTGTATTTATTTTAATACATAAAAAGTAGTGGGTTATAATCAACCTTATCATCAATTAAATTTAAATTTAAAATATTCCTACCATCTCTTAACTCATCCTACAACCACTCCTACAAATCCTCTAATCATCATCTCACGTTTCACTCCACATTTCCTCCCACGTTTCCCACTCTATTTAAGAATACTCCAACTTAAGAATTCCACCCCAATTAAAACTCCTCCAAACATAGCTTCCTCCTTCAATTCTCTTGCATGCTCATTCGTATTTTTTGGTAAACCAAACTAAGAATCTATTATCACTTTCATTTTTCTTGTGGTGTCAATCCAATTCTGTGTTATCCCATGAATCAAATGAACCCTAACAAGTCCGAATACATGCCACGTATATCCAAACTGGTGATTAATCGAAATAGCAATACAACTTTATGAGTCTCTAATCTCTTTCAGTCGTCTCTTGCCGGATTTATTACTTGTTTGAGTCATCACTGTCGGATCACCCTCTCAGTGTCATCTTCATCACCACCATTTTTAGTTAGGGTTTTAAATGAAGTCCCGATTTTGCCGCAAATAATGCTTATCCATGCATATTTTCGTGGTCAACTAGTGCTTGATAACTGTGTTAAGGGTCCTAAGGATCGTCTCATGAATTTTACATCCCTCCCAAGCCAGCTTTAAATAAGGTCTGTAGTGAAGATATGTTGGGAGTTTTACCAGTCAATGGTGGTAGCCGGTAGTGGCCGACGTTTGTGGCGCAAGTGGCAGCACGTCCTTTTTTCAGCTGTGCCTATAAGAGAAGATCCGGCAAGACTAAACATGAACATGGTCAAGAGGATTTGCTTTGTCCCTACACAATATTGCATGGGGTATCAGCAGCATCTTTGACTGCTCTAAATTGCCTGGAGCAGTGCTGATTCATGTTAGCCTTTGGAGCAAAATCGTTTAACAGTGGAGAAGAAGGGAAAAAAGGAAAGAAAAGATAAAAGAAAAAGAAAAAGAAGAAAAGGAGAGAAGAGGAAAAGAAAAAGAATTAGGAAGAGAATGTTCTCTCTCTACATTCCGGACGGTTGCAGGGGCTTTTCCCCACTTTATTTGAGAGTACCTTCGGAACAAAATTGTAGACTGTTAATCTCATAAACCATTTTCAGGAGGCTCACGCATAATTTTTACACATATACATCACTTGCAGGTGGCACAATCTGTTATAAGTTAATATTCATGGCAATTTGAAAAATGAGGGGCTTTGTAAGCATTTAAGTATGCCACAGCATTTGCGAGAAAAACATGAATTACAGCAGTCTAGACATTTGTTGAATAATAAAAAAAAGATGTCAGACTTGCATATCTTTGTCAATTCAGGCTATCAGATCCAGAATGTATATGTTGGGAACACTGATTTTGTTCATGAAGTTCAACATTTGATGCACACTTGAGAGATGAAGTCTACTACATGTAAGGCAAACTACTTATCACATCCTTCCATTACGGGTTCAGCTTGGAAGGAATCAAATCATACTGCGAATACAAGTGTATTAATCATTCCACAAAGCTCTACAGTCAATTCCTTGAAAAGTAAGTTGCTTAGTTTCCAAATGAAATGCCATGTAGAAATATTATTGGAGATTAATCGCAATAAAATTAAATTTATATCCTAGCTATGAAGCGTCCACCACATTAAAGCATACCTTACCAGAATATTGTTGAAAGATGTTCTCGTAGTCCAGTCCCACTGTTGAATCATTAGCAAAATGAAACGGTACAGTAGGAACCCCAATGAAATCTGTGTAGAGATTTCCCCTGTAACAAAGCTTAGTTACATATGTCCCATGGTAGTCCGCTCTCTCAAGTGAATCTCCAACCAAGTCTACAATCTCTTTTTGTAATTTCCACTATGCCATTGGCTGAAGAGCACTAGAACTTGCACCAGAATCAAAAGCTGCACCACCTTTATGATTTGATATTTTCAGTTGTTCATTGTCAATGTCAAGCATCTTACCTCCAAAACTTATGCCTTCTAGGCTGCTACCAGTGTCAAAAGCAACAGTTTGTTGGGTAGGTGGTTCGCTCATTTCAAAACATGCAAGAAACAAGGAAACTTTACGTCGCGTTGCAAAACTTGTTTGGAAATCACTCTGATCAGTGAATCCTTCAGTTTGCATCGACAAAAAGTTTAACCGAGCCAACGAAATCTCCATATCTCTATCCACATGTTCTTCAAGTTTGGCGGTCTGATCGAAATACGGAGAGCCAACAACATTATGATAAATTTGTTTTGTCACTGTCCTGTTGGATGTGGGGCTGTTTAGTATTGTACTTAGAATTAGGCAGGTAATGGTAAAAGTTAAGGCAAGGGAAAAGGCTTAAAAACGTCGCATATCCCCTCTAACAGCATATATCAAAGGTTTCAAAGAAATACACTGCAAAAGGAGGGAACAATTCGATGTGCATTGTGATATAATATCCAACTATCAATATCAATATCTATATGTATTGCAGAAGAGGTTTTTAGCAGAGACTCTCTCAATGGCTTCTGAACTTCTCATTCTTTTTTCTAGATTTTTGTATTAATTTTAATACACAAAAAGTAGTGGGTTGTAATCAACCTTGTCACCAATCAAATTTAAATTTAAAATATTCCCACTGTCTCTTAACTCATCCTACAACTACTCCTACAAATCCTCTAATCATCATCCCACGTTTCCCTCCACATTCCCTCCAGCGTTTCCCACTCCAATTAATGTATGGCAGAAGCCGTTAGTAGTAGAGACCCTCTCAACGGCTTCTACACTTCTCTTTATTTTTTCTAAATTTTTGTATTTGTTTTAATACATAAAAAGTAGTGGGTTATAATCAACCTTATCATCAATTAAATTTAAATTTAAATTATTCCCACCATCTCTTAACTCATCCTACAACCACTCCTACATATCCTCTAATCATCATCTCACGTTTCACCCCACATTTCCTCCCACGTTTCCCACTCTATTTAAGAGTACTCGAATTTAAGAATTCCACCCCAATTAAAACTCCTCCAAACATAGCTTCCTCCTTCAATTCTCTTGCATGCTCATTCGTATTTTTTGGTAAACCAAACTAAGAATCTATTATCAATTTCATTTTTCTTGTGGTGTCAATCCAATTCTGTGTTATCCCATGAATCAAATGAACCCTAACAAGTCCGAATACATGCCACGTATATCCAAACTGGTGATTGATCGAAACAGCAATACAACTTTATGAGTCTCTAATCTCTTTCAGTCATCTCTTGCGGGATTTATTACTTGTTTGAGTCATCACTGTCGGATCACCCTCTCAGTGTCATCTTCATCACCACCATTTTTAGTTAGGGTTTTAAATGAAGTCCCGATTTTGCCGCAAATAATGCTTATCCATGCATATTTTCGTGGTCAACTAGTGCTTGATAACTGTGTTAAGGGTCCTAAGGATCGTCTCATGAATTTTACATCCCTCCCAAGCCAGCTTTAAATAAGGTCTGTAGTGAAGATATGTTGGAAGTTTTACCAGTCAATGGTGGTAGCCGGTAGTGGCCGACGTTTGTGGCTCAAGTGGCAGCACGTCCCTTTTTCAGCTGTGCCTATAAGAGAAGATCCGGCAAGACTAAACATGAACATGGGCAAGAGGATTTGCTTTGTCCCTACACAATATTGCATGGGGTATCAGCAGCATCTTTGACTGCTCTAAATTGCCTGGAGCAGTGCTGATTCATGTTAGCCTTTGGAGCAAAACCATTTAACAGTGGAGAAGAAGGGAAAAAAGGAAAGAAAAGATAAAAGAAAAAGAAAAAGAAGAAAAGGAGAGAAGAGGAAAAGAAAAAGAATTAGGAAGAGAATGTTCTCTCTCTATATTCCGGACGGTTGCAGGGGCTTTTCCCCACTTTATTTGAGAGTACCTTCGGAACAAAATTGTAGACTGTTAATCTCATAAACCATTTTCAGGAGGCTCACGCATAATTTTTACACGTATACATCAGTTGCAGGTGGCACAATCTGTTATAAGTTAATATTCATGGCAATTTGAAAAATGAGGGGCTTTGTAAACATTTAAGTATGCCACAGCATTTGCGAGAAAAACATGAATTACAGCAGTCTAGACATTTGTTGAATAATAAAAAAAAAGATGTCAGACTTGCATATCTTTGTCAATTCAGGCTATCAGATCCAGAATGTATATGTTGGGAACACTGATTTTGTTCATGAAGTTCAACATTTGATGCACACTTGAGAGATGAAGTCTACTACATGTAAGGCAAACTACTTATCACATCCTTCCATTACGGGTTCAACTTGGAAGGAATCAAATCATACTGCGAATACAAGTGTATTAATCATTCCACAAAGCTCTACAGTCAATTCCTTGAAAAGTAAGTTGCTTAGTTTCCAAATCAAATGCCATGTAGAAATATTATTGGAGATTAATCGCAATAAAATTAAATTTATATCCTAGCTATGAAGCGTCCACCACATTAAAGCATACCTTACCAGAATATTGTTGAAAGATGTTCTCATAGTCCAGTTCCACTGTTGAATCATTAGCAAAATGAAACGGTACAATAGGAACCCCAATGAAATCTGTGTAGAGATTTCCCCTGTAACAAAGCTTAGTTACATATGTCCCATGGTAGTCCGCTCTCTCAAGTGAATCTCCAACCAAGTCTACAATCTCTTTTTGTAATTTCCACTATGCCATTGGCTGAAGAGCACTAGAACTTGGACCAGAATCAAAAGCTGCACCACCTTTATGATTTGATATTTTCAGTTGTTCATTGTCAATGTCAAGCATCTTACCTCCAAAATTAATGCCTTCTAGGCTGCTACCAGTGTCAAAAGCAACAGTTTGTTGGATAGGTGGTTCGCTCATTTCAAAACATGCAAGAAACAAGGAAACTTTACGTCGCGTTGCAAAACTTGTTTGGAAATCACTCTGATCAGTGAATCCTTCGGTTTGATTCGACAAAAAGTTTAACCGAGCCAACGAAATCTCCATATCTCTATCCACTTGTTCTTCAAGTTTGGCGGTCTGATCGAAATACGGAGAGCCAACAACATTATGATAAATTTGTTTTGTCACTGTCCTGTTGGATGTGGGGCTGTTTAGTATTGTACTTAGAATTAGGCAGGTAATGGTAAAAGTTAAGGCAAGGGAAAAGGCTTAAAAACGTCGCATATCCCCTCTAACAGCATATATCAAAGGTTTCAAAGAAATACACAGGAAAAGGAGGAAACAATTCGATGTGCATTGTGATATAATATCCAACTATCAATATCTATATCTATATGTATTGCAGAAGAGGTTTTTAGCAGAGACTCTCTCAATGGCTTCTAAACTTCTCATTCTTTTTTCTAGATTTTTGTATTAATTTTAATACACAAAAAGTAGTGGGTTGTAACCAACCTTGTCACCAATCAAATTTAAATTTAAAATATTCCCACTATCTCTTAACTCATCCTACAACTACTCCTACAAATCCTCTAATCATCATCCCACGTTTCCCTCCACATTCCCTCCAGCGTTTTCCACTCCAATTAATGTATGGCAGAAGCCGTTAGTAGTAGAGACCCTCTCAACGGCTTCTACACTTCTCTTTATTTTTACTAAATTTTTGTATTTATTTTAATACATAAAAAGTAGTGGGTTATAATCAACTTATCATCAATTACATTTAAATTAAATTATTCCCACCATCTCTTAACTATCTACAACCACTCCTACAAATCCTCTATCATCATCTCACGTTCACCCCACATTCCTCCACGTTTCCACTCATTAAATACTCAATTAAGATTCCACACCAATTAAAATCCTCCAAACTTATCCTCCTTTCAATTCTCTTGCATTCATTCGTATTTTTTGAAACAAACTAAAAATCATTAATCACTTCATTTTCTTTGTGTCATCCATTTTGTATCCATGAATCAATATAACCCTAACAAGTCCAATACATGCCACGTATATCCAAACTGTGATTAATCGAAAAGAAATACAATTTTATGAGCTCTAATCTCTTTAGTCATCTCTTGCGATTTATTACTGTTTGATCATCACTGCGGAGATCACCCTTCATGTCATACTTCATTCACCACATTTTATATTAGGTTTTTAAATGAATATTCCCGATTCTTGCCGCTAATAATGCTTATCCATGCAATATTTTCGTGTCAAACTAGTGCTGATAATGGAATCTAAAGATTCTTCTTCCCCATAATTTAATCCCTCCCAAACCAGCTTTAAATAAGTCTTATGAAATATGTTGAAGTTACCAGCTCAATGGTGGTACGTAGTGCTACGTTTTTGGCAATGGCAGCACGTCCTTTTTCAGCCTGGCCTATAAGAGAAGATCCGCAAGATAAAACATGAACATGGGCAAGAGGATATCTTGTTCCCTACCAAATTATTCATGATGGAAGTCCATTCCGATCTGTTATAGCCGTTTACATATTCGTCTATCAATTTTAAGACTGCTCATTAATTTCGCCAGCCCATGCTCGATTGCGTCATTTAAGACCGTCTTGAGCATAACATCCCCTATTACATGAGATAAGAGAGGTAAACAAAGAATATTATATTACATATAAAATAATTACATACAGTACAATATAGTGAATAATAAAGTAGAAGACTGATATAGAAAATAAATTAAGTATAGAGGCAATTCTCGATCGTCCTAGTCATCCCGGAACTACCGTTGCAGGCTTTATCCCCACGTTATATTTAGAGCTAAGGATATCCTTCAGCGAACAAAATTATAAACTGTTAATCTCATAAACCATTTTCAGGAGGCTAACGCATAATTTTTACCCGTATACATCACTTGCAGGTGGCACAATCTGTTATAAGTTAATATTCATGGCAATTTGAAAAATGAGGGGCTTTGTAAACATTTAAGTATGCCACAGCATTTGCGAGAAAAACATGAATTACAGCAGTCTAGACATTTGTTGAATAATAAAAAAAAAGATGTCAGACTTGCATATCTTTGTCAATTCAGGCTATCAGATCCAGAATGTATATGTTGGGAACACTGATTTTGTTCATGAAGTTCAACATTTGATGCACACTTGAGAGATGAAGTCTACTACATGTAAGGCAAACTACTTATCACATCATTCCATTACGGGTTCAGCTTGGAAGGAATCAAATCATACTGCGAATACAAGTGTATTAATCATTCCACAAAGCTCTACAATCAATTCCTTGAAAAGTAAGTTGCTTAGTTTCCAAATCAAATGCCATGTAGAAATATTATTGGAGATTAATCGCAATAAAATTAAATTTATATCCTAGCTATGAAGCGTCCACCACATTAAAGCATACCTTACCAGAATATTGTTGAAAGATGTTCTCATAGTCCAGTTCCACTGTTGAATCATTAGCAAAATGAAACGGTACAATAGGAACCCCAATGAAATCTGTGTAGAGATTTCCCCTGTAACAAAGCTTAGTTACATATGTCCCATGGTAGTCCGCTCTCTCAAGTGAATCTCCAACCAAGTCTACAATCTCTTTTTGTAATTTCCACTATGCCATTGGCTGAAGAGCACTAGAACTTGGACCAGAATCAAAAGCTGCACCACCTTTATGATTTGATATTTTCAGTTGTTCATTGTCAATGTCAAGCATCTTACCTCCAAAATTAATGCCTTCTAGGCTGCTACCAGTGTCAAAAGCAACAGTTTGTTGGATAGGTGGTTCGCTCATTTCAAAACATGCAAGAAACAAGGAAACTTTACGTCGCGTTGCAAAACTTGTTTGGAAATCACTCTGATCAGTGAATCCTTCGGTTTCCATCGACAAAAAGTTTAACCGAGCCAACGAAATCTCCAAATCTCTATCCACTTGTTCTTCAAGTTTGGCGGTCTGAACGAAATACGGAGAGCCAACAACATTATGATAAATTTGTTTTGTCACGGTCCTGTTGGATGTGGGGCTGTTTAGTATTGTACTTAGAATTAGGCAGGTAATGGTAAAAGTTAAAGCAAGGGAAAAGGCTTAAAAACGTCGCATATCCCCTCTAACAGCATATATCAAAGGTTTCAAAGAAATACACAGCAAAAGGAGGGAACAATTCGATGTGCATTGTGATATAATATCCAACTATCAATATCTATATCTATATGTATTGCAGAAGAGGTTTTTAGCAGAGACTCTCTCAATGGCTTCTAAACTTCTCATTCTTTTTTCTAGATTTTAGTATTAATTTTAATACGCAAAAAGTAGTGGGTTGTAATCGACCTTGTCACCAATCAAATTTAAATTTAAAATATTCCCACTATCTCTTAACTCATCCGACAACTACTCCTACAAATCCTCTAATCATCATCCCACGTTTCCCTCCACATTCCCCCCAGCGTTTCCCACTCCAATTAATGTATGGCAGAAGCCGTTAGTAGTAGAGACCCTCTCAACGGCTTCTACACTTCTCTTTATTTTTTCTAAATTTTTGTATTTGTTTTAATACATAAAAAGTAGTGGGTTATAATCAACCTTATCATCAATTAAATTTAAATTTAAATTATTCCCACCATCTCTTAACTCATCCTACAACCACTCCTACAAATCCTCTAATCATCATCTCACGTTTCACCCCACATTTCCTCCCACGTTTCCCACTCTATTTAAGAGTACTCGAATTTAAGAATTCCACCCCAATTAAAACTCCTCCAAACATAGCTTCCTCCTTCAATTCTCTTGCATGCTCATTCGTATTTTTTGGTAAACCAAACTAAGAATCTATTATCACTTTCATTTTTCTTGTGGTGTCAATCCAATTCTGTGTTATCCCATGAATCAAATGAACCCTAACAAGTCCGAATACATGCCACGTATATCCAAACTGGTGATTAATCGAAATAGCAATACAACTTTATGAGTCTCTAATCTCTTTCAGTCATCTCTTGCGGGATTTATTACTTGTTTGAGTCATCACTGTCGGATCACCCTCTCAGTGTCATCTTCATCACCACCATTTTTAGTTAGGATTTTAAATGAAGTCCCGATTTTGCCGTAAATAATGCTTATCCATGCATATTTTCGTGGTCAACTAGTGCTTGATAACTGTGTTAAGGGTCCTAAGGATCGTCTCATGAATTTTACATCCCTCCCAAGCCAGCTTTAAATAAGGTCTGTAGTGAAGATATGTTGGAAGTTTTACCAGTCAATGGTGGTAGCCGGTAGTGGCCGACGTTTGTGGCGCAAGTGGCAGCACGTCCTTTTTTCAGCTGTGCCTATAAGAGAAGATCCGGCAAGACTAAACATGAACATGGGCAAGAGGATTTGCTTTGTCCCTACACAATATTGCATGGGGTATCAGCAGCATCTTTGACTGCTCTAAATTGCCTGGAGCAGTGCTGATTCATGTTAGCCTTTGGAGCAAAACCATTTAACAGTGGAGAAGAAGGGAAAAAAGGAAAGAAAAGATAAAAGAAAAAGAAAAAGAAGAAAAGGAGAGAAGAGGAAAAAAAAAGAATTAGGAAGAGAATGTTCTCTCTCTACATTCCGGACGGTTGCAGGGGCTTTTCCCCACTTTATTTGAGAGTACCTTCGGAATAAAATTGTAGACTGTTAATCTCATAAACCATTTTCAGGAGGCTCACGCATAATTTTTACACGTATACATCACTTGCAGGTGGCACAATCTGTTATAAGTTAATATTCATGGCAATTTGACTAATGAGGGGCTTTGTAAACATTTAAGTTTGCTACAGCATTTGCGAGAAAAACAAGAATTACTGCAGTCTAGACATTTGTTGAATAATAAAAAAAAAGATGTCAGACTTGCATATCTTTGTCAATTCAGGCTATCAGATCCAGAATGTATATGTTGGGAACACTGATTTTGTTCATGAAGTTCAACATTTGACGCACACTTGAGAGATGAAGTCTACTACATGTA
>NW_020862371.1:0-11622 GCF_003713205.1 Coffea eugenioides | reverse complement strand
ACAAAAGAAGAAAATTTTGCACCAATTACCTCGTAATCGGAAGGTACATTGATGGATTTGGAGAGGAAAGCCCGTGGATTTGGAGGAAAGTGAATTTAAGAGTGAGTGATTGGAAGAGTGAGAATTTGGGAGAGTGGAAATAATTCAGTATACGACGTCGTTAACTTATGGCAGGGTTTTAGTTGGAAACCCCAAAAAATCGATAAGCAAGCCTCTGCTACCCGATCTTGAAAACCCTTAGGGATAATTTTAGAAACCTTCCTTGAGGTTTGTGACAATTTCATTGAGCACCCTTAGGTTTGAAAAATTACATCTACCTTCCTTAATTTGATAGCTTTAGTAACAAAGTCTTAAAATAATATTGATTTGATCAAAATTTTAAATGAATACCCAAAATGCCCTTGTGTAATGAGTTTTAAGTTACTTCCTTGTACAATTATAAGATTATCTAGTATAATTATAAGAAAAATGTATCAAATTTTTTATGTCCATATCTACTATTTGATAAACAACTATAATAATAATTTTATTACTATGATATGATACTTTTGATGGTATTTTATTATAGATTTAGATTTATAATATAGAAAAAAATGTTAAAATAATTTCATTTAGAATTTATGAATTTTTTGAGTAGTGGGTTTATCATAATTTAGTAGTGGTTTTGGACCATTTTTTATTTATTGTCAATTTTAATAGCAAAAAATAGAAAACAAAGATCTGCAATAACATTGGATTGCATATAAAGTTAACTCATAAAAAAATGAATAGTTCGAGATTTGGCTATAATAGAAACTAAAGGTAATAGTGGTAGTTCTCTAGTTTTATCGGTAAAAAAAAAAGGAATAAAAAGGAAAAATAATGAAAAATAATTTTAAAAGTCATTCTAAATATAAGCATACAAAACAAGAATTTCATTAAAATATTTAAGGACAGTATTATTATTTCAAATAACAAGGGAGGTATGTGTAATTTTTAAAATCTTGAAAGAGATGAATGAAATTGTTAAAAACCTCAAGGGAGGTTTCTAAAATTATCGTAAACCCTTATGCATGGCAAGAGAAAATCGATAAGTGTGTAGGATCTACCTCGTCTATATTCTCTTTTGGAGCAATTATAATTTAAATTTTTTAAAGTAAATCTTTTATACACTGACAGTGTAGATATTATCACGGTTGGATGCACGACACATATATAAAATTTAGATTTTAAATTCAAATTTGAATTATGTGTCATATATCATGAAAGTGTATACACTCAGATTAATTCTTTTTTTTTTAATACATCTAACATGCGTATTAAGTTCTACTTGACAATGACTTTTGCCCCCTCAGATATTTTTCCTTAATATATTCAAATAAATATACCACTTCGATGCATTACACCTACTTGAATGTATTAGACCCATTCCAAAAGGTCCACTTGTAGGTCAAGCGGTATATTCTCCAAAGCTCCAAACAAAACATTCTCAAAAATTTCCCTTCAATATTTCTTTAGTGGCTCTGTATAGATTAAATGTTTTTTGGGGCATTTTTCAAAACGTTTACTGTATATGTGAAAATTTTTATTGTAGATGGTTAGGTATATTTTTGGGGTATTTTTCAAAAATTTTACTGTAGAGACTTATGTAAAAATTTTTATTATAGATGGTTAGATGTTTTTAAGAGTGTTTTTTTAGGGTGTTTTTGGGAGTGTTTTTAAGGGTGTCCTTAGGGGTGTTTTTGAGGATGTATTTTGAGGTATTTTTTAATTTAAAATTTTAATGGGATATTGTTTAAAATTAAAAAAAATTCACCACCCACCATCATCCACCACCCTTCTCCACTGCCACTGTACCCATCCCCCTACGCTTCCTCCCTCCCCCCTTCTCTAATTTCAGTTGTCAAATCCAGCCTCTCTTATTATCTAACTAGACACAAATTGTTTCAAATAAAACGGAAACCAATTGGTGCATACTTGATTCCACTGCTGTGAACAAGAACTAACATATTTAGCACATTAACTACAAAATCAACTCCTCTAAAGCATGAAAAGAACACACTCATGTTAAAATATTAATACTCGATTCAAATCTCAAGGTCCAGTCATGTTCGATTCACCCCTTAGTCACCTTATCATTGCTAGAATCTGTTTTAGTAGCCCAATTTGTTCCCAATCATGGGATTCTTAATTGCTCTTGACCCAAAAAAAAATTATCTAATTCTTGACCATTGCATTGCATTCTTTAGCTCCATGCAACTTTGTGTCAGGGGTCTAGGATAGCGAACCACCTCATCAGATTTGATATTAACTTGGGGAAAAGGTGAAGAATAAGCAATGGAGAAGGGGAGGAGAGGCTGCGGTATGAGAGGGAAAGAGGGGAAGGAGAGGAGTGGAGGGAGAGGGAGAATGGAGGAGAGAGGAGACAGGAGGAGGGAGAGGGGAAGGGGTGATGGTGAGATGAGATCCTCAGTACCACTTTTTCAATGACAACTCAATGCCACCCTTAAAATCATGCCAAGTATCCAATTTTTTAAGTTATGACGTGAAGTTGGTTTGGAAGTGCTTTTTTTGTTGTTACTACTGTTATCCGTTCTCCTTTTTCGCCATTTCTTCCATTATATTATCTTTACAGTTATGTTGAATTTTTGTTAAGAATACTTATAATTGTCCATTTTCCTTTTGTTTATTCTCGATTGTTACGTTAATGATACTTAGTTACTAATTTTGTTACCATATGGCGTAATTGGATCTGAGTTAGAAATTTCTTTAACTTTTTTTTTCTTTTGGGTAGTGTTATAATCTTGAGTCTTGGTTTTTTTTTTTTTGTGTGTAAACTACTATTAGCATGAACCCTATTCCTATAAAGCATTTCTATTTTCTCCTACTGCACAAATCACATGGAAACCCAAAAAGAGGAAAAAAAATTATGGGTCATGATTTTCTTTGTGATACTTCATTTTAGGAAAAGTGCATGTTCATTGTTAAACTAAACAGTTTGAATTCAAAGGCCTAATGTAAATTTTGAAAGATGTATGCAATTTTAATTTTATGCTGTGCAAGTTGCTTAATTCGAGTCCCTGTCCCCCCCCCCCCCCAAAAAAAAAGAGTATCTTTGATTGGTAAAAGCTGCTGGGTTTGCAAACAAAATTGCTATTGAATTTCTGAATATTAGTAGTTTATATTCACCTCATTTTTTGGCGTTATAAAACTTTAAATTGTATTATATACTTGCTTATTGTGAAAAGGAAGATACTCATTTCAGCAGTGATATTTTTCTCATTATTTTACTATTCCACATTTCTGTCTTGTTAGATCAGTTGGAACTGCTGTAATTTCACGCAAGTAGGATTTCTATATTGGTAGCTAGTCAGTTGGTAAACTCTAATTGGTTTGCATTCTTTTTGAGTTTAATGAGACTTAGTGTTTGACTAATTTCACTGAAGGGAGTTTCTTATAGTGCTAGGTGGAGAGGTTCTTACATTGGACTGAGTACCAAATTATGAAGAACTATGTGGGGAGTAGCAAATATTAAGTTATTTGATACTTAATGTAGCGGTATATGGCGTCTGCTGGCCTTTGATACGGGGGAGTTGGAAATTCTAAAAGTGCTAATGGCTTCAAAGAATCATCTAGTTCATTAGACTGGCTCGGAAGGGAGATGCTTGCAATGAGGCTAGAAGTTCATATATGGTGATGATAGTGTTCATATCATGAGTACTACTTCCTTTTACTTGTTTTTTTTTGAGTAAATAAAGATTCAACAGAATTAAAATATGAAATATAGAGTTAAGTTGTTACAATTATCCTAGAAGTAGCAACCCCTTTAACGTCATCCAAAAACAAGGGGGGAAACAAAAGAAGGAAAATTATAGTCAAGGAGGTGCCTTGACTGGCTTTTACAGTATGTAATGTTACCATGATTGACAGGTCATGAGTTACATTGTAGAACATGTAACTGGTACTGGTTCTTTTGGTGTTGTGTTCCAAGTAGGTGCTACTACATTGCTTTCTTAGTGCATCATTTGCTACATTTTTCGCTCATTTTTTTGGATGTTTTTCTTGGTTGTAATTAATTTCTCACAGGCAAAATGTAGAGAAACGAAAGAAATTGTTGCTATCAAGAAGGTGTTTCCGGACAAGAGCTACAAGGAGTTGCAAATTGTGCAAATGCTTGACCATCCTAATGTTGTTCCCCTTAAGCACTTTTTCTTTTCAACGACAGGCAAAGAAGAGCTGTAACTGAACCTTGTCCTTGAATTTGTGATTGAAAATGTGAATTGTATAACCAAACAATATAATAGGATGAACCAGAGGATGCCATTGAAAATAGAGGATGACATTTTGTGACATTTTGTTGTAATATATACAATTGAATTTTCGAATATGACCTTAGTTTGTACCAATAGCCATTTTCATGAATTTGATTTCGTGTTCACATGTAAGAAAAGAAATGTTCTCTAATTGATGCTAGAATTTGTGACTCCCCTTCTAAAATCCACATTGCACTCAAAGTTGTACATAATACAACCTACTAAAACTATTCCAATACTTGGAAACTCGTTTGAAATTAAGCCTCCATTTTAATTTTTTTTTATATAAATGTTATGCAGTTAGCCACTTTGAATGTGATTCTTGTATACACAAGGTCAATAATTATCAAATGGCTTATTCAATTCTCAAATGGTAACAAAGGTGTTCAATGTCAATTTTTATAAGAATTAATACAAAATTTAGTTGAACTTAGTATTCTAGATACAAGATTATGCATTAATTCTTGGAATCATCAACAACTCTATCTCGAATCTTCATGTCTTTTATGCTGCTGAACACTTGTAAGAAATGTCACCAATGCAGGGAATTGGACAACCACATGTATTATTGAAATCAACTCCAACTTTTTGTACTATATCACAAGAGTTGCTAATAAAGTCTAATTGATTTATCTTTAGACCTCCAAATGGTGTATTCTTGTGCCTTGTGGTTACAATTGTCATCAACAAAAAAATTAAACAAAAAATTAATCGAGTGAACACAATTAACTATACAACTCTTTTAGATGAAATATCAAGTCATGATGATCAATCCAATAATTACCTGGATTGAGTTAGCCATTATTTCAAGGAGCTGAAAGTCGTATTTATAGTTGGTCATAATTCTACTGATTGAATCAAATTCACCAACTATCAATTACAAAAATAAAAAGTATCATGAATTTTTCTCACCCACTTCATAACTAGGATGGCAACGGGGCGGGGTTGGGGCGGGGGACCCCTCCCCCGTCCCCCGCCCCGTTGCCTATTAGTTCCCCCCGTCCCCCGCCCCGTCCCCCGCCTCCTGCTCCCCCCGCCCCCGCCTCGCCTTGCCCCGCTTTCCCCGCGGGGGCACCCGCGGGGTTAATAAAATTTTATTATATAATTTTATTATAATTAAATTTTAATAAATAATCAAGTACTAAAATATCAACACATCACCAAATTATTATTCATTGTAATTTTACAATTGAAACTCATAAAAACAATCAAACATAAGTTATTTGAATACAATCCAATATGATGAAATAAATATAACTAAAATAGTCAAGTTTTCACTTTTAGTACAAATGCAATCACTAATTCATTATTGTGTTTGTGCTTTTTTTTGAGAAAAAAGTGTTATTCTATTAAGTGTAATTAGAAATTTAGTATAAATGTATTAGTAAATTTAGTATAACTAATTAATAAATTCTATTAGTAGACATGTAGAATTATTCATATAATTGATAATATCAATTATATTACATAAACTAATATACATTATATAATACATCTAACTAATAATATCATTATCATAAGTTTATAACTAATTAACTTACATATTATATATATATATATATTTTTTTTTTTTGCGGGGGCGCGGCGGGGGATGGGCGGGGGTATACTCCCCCGCCCCCGTTTCTTAAGCGGGGGGAAAAAATTCCCCCCCGCCCCCGCCCCACCCCCCGCCCCAACCCCCGCCCCGAGAGGGGCACCCGCCCCCATTCCCATCCCTATTCATAACACCAACTTAGAGTACAAAAAAAAAAGTTTGTCATAAAGTTATAAACTAATTTTACATGCATAAGTCAGCAAAAAATTACCAAAATAACATGTCATGGTTGTACCAAAGTCATTTGTTGAGATTACAAAGCCTTTGTCCTGCTTACTGGGATAGAATGACATTGTTTCATAGTTTTGTTGAGATTGCAAATAGTTAGTCATGATCATTTTACTTGCATTTGTCTAAGAAAAAATGGAACGACTATAAATACCTCAAAATTGACATATTTTGTATATAAAAATAAATACATAATCCCACTTGATAATGCAAAAAAAAATGAAAAAAACTTTGAAGATTATACAACTCCAAAAAGTTGCCGGTTAACAACATCAACATCCTTTATGTATACTATAATTTTGTTGCTTTTACTATTCAATCAAAACAAAATTATTAGAAGAACAGATTATTTAGTCCAAGTATTCAACTGTTAGTCGATACAAATACATGTCAAACTATTACATCTTGTAGCCCATGATACTGTATACCATACTTAGTGAATAATACATGCACAACATCTCCGACAAGCGAATGAAAACAAAAAATAAATATTAGAACCATAATATGAAAAAATTTGTATTAAGAAATTAATAAAATGATAAAAAACCAAAACCTCATCATGTGTTGACACCGGTGGCTTCATAGTTATACTATGTGGAGATCTTTTATTTGTTTTCATTCGGTTGGTTGCCTTTTCTAAGTTACTCCTTAACCTCTTACCTGAAGCAATTTTCACCTTTCTATTAATACCCTTAATCTTGATGCCACTTGAATCACTCGTAGCATGTGTGGGTTTAGAAACTT
Organism: Coffea eugenioides; assembly: GCF_003713205.1. Taxonomy (NCBI): domain Eukaryota; kingdom Viridiplantae; phylum Streptophyta; class Magnoliopsida; order Gentianales; family Rubiaceae; genus Coffea; species Coffea eugenioides. The sequence goes on along the minus strand of NW_020862371.1, from coordinate 4,764 downwards.
CTTTTATATTTGAAATCCCATTATTCGACTCCTTTTTTATGTAACCTTGCATCAACCAAGTCCAACATTTTCGACAGACTATTTTTAGCAATGTTATAGGTTTCTTTTGTCTATGCAGCTTTAGTAACCAATTGAGTATACAGTCAACACAAATCTCTACACTGCCTAGTAAAAAGAACTTTTGGATCTGAATCATTATTGGTGTTATAAGAATCATCGTCTCTCTAACATACCTTGCTTTTATTGTATTAGTCCACTTTTCAGTATGTATTGATTAGGGATTTTCATGATATTTCTTACATAAAGAACTTTCAAAGAATGAGAGCACAGAATCCCAGAGAATTCATATTTTTTTGCATCTACATGATATCTGATCTCCTGCTGAATCAAATCTAACTATATAGTGATACTTTCGACCTTTAGGAGTGATATTATACTCTGTTATTGTTCCAACCTCACCATGGGTATTTATATCACAATCATGGAATTTAGCCCTCTCAATTTTAAACCACTTGAATATTTCAGAAGTGTAAGCACTAGTTGCTTGTTTCAAAATATCAACATCAAATGGTACTACCGGAGTACTTGTATATGCTCTAAAATCAACTTTAAGTTTTTCATATATACAATCATCAAGTAATCTCTCAAAATGATTAAAAAATTCGTAAAATTTATTTTTGTAGCTCACATACCTTTTTATCACGCTATTCATGCTTTCCAAATTGAAAATCTTATGAATTCAGTGAATTTGGTAAATACCACTTTTGTACCAAATATCCAATTTCAAATTATCAAATTGAATTTGAAATCGGGTACGAATTTGGCACATACCAAATTTACTCACCCCTACCAAATATAATGCTACAATAACATATTGTCAAAAATATTTTCAAAAACTCCTAATTCATACAAATCTCAAATACAACTAATAAAAAATAAATAAAATAATTTATCACATCTATCTTCTTTACAGTCACGTGATTTTTAATCATTCAAATTGGATTGGTCTAATTCAAACTATTTTTATCCGTCTAAAGTACTCAACCAAAGCCGGTCTAACAATTCCTCTAACAATTCTTCATACACTAAACTTGTGACGGCCCCACTTCTCCCTAAGGCGAACCAAAGGGTATCCGCGGGACGCCTGCCTAATTCTTGCCAGGACTCAAGCAATTCCATTTAAACTTATTGTCGGACCACACCATACGAGTCAATAACTTAGATACAATAAATGCGGAAGCGTTCAAGTTTAATAAAAGTCATCCGATATCCAACCCGCACATCGGGTGTTCAACAACCATCATACTCCAAAAGTTACATTCGGATTCCAAAATACAACCCAAAAGCCAAGACAAAGTCAAAAGTAATAGAAACCCTAAACAAAAACGTAGCAGGAAGGTTTCTTCGATACCTCGCCAAGTTCAATCCTGTTAAGGAAAACAAATCTACAGGGTGAGCAAAAACGCTCGTGAGGCCAAGAACACACATACAAGCACATTGCTCAAATAACAATCTCAATTTATAAGTCAAGCAATCATATTTTAGTAATTAACAATTTACTGGAAATATAACCAGAAACAATTCAAGGATACTGGAGCCCTCAGGAGCTATATTCCACTTGCACATTCAATAACCTCCACGAATTGACACTCCGTCAATCGGGTAGGTTTAGTCCGTAGAACTCCACTTAACCTGTCCCCTTTCACCTTACATACCCCTGTATCGGGCCCGCCTGTCATTTGTTTGTGGCGATACTACTCGAGTATGCCAAGCAAGACCTCTCACTAGGTCAAGCTTATATATCTCATGGCTCGCCAAGGTTCCCGACCAAGCCCATGCCGGCTCGAGTCCAAGGTCGGTCAATGAGATTTGGGCGTTCCCATGTGCACTTATGTGTCGAGGAGATTCACTCCAACGACGTAGGCAACTATAGCATACCATTACATTTCATTCATTCATTCAATACATTTCATTCATTCATTCAATGCATTTCAATCATTCATTCAATACATTTCAACCATTAATATTTCATTTCTAATGAGAACGAGTGTGGTAAAGTACACACTCGACTCCACTTTCAAGATTTCCAATCATTAATAACAATTAAACATGTAACAAGTTTACATACACCTGACACTCACCAAGTATTAGGTGTAAGTAAGGTCAAGGAAAGTTCAAGCGTCCACCGTGGGATCCTCTTGAAGGTCCTCGTGTGCGCCTGAGCAAATAATAGTGAATTATCATCCAAATCCCAAATATCGAGGAATAATTCGTTCACTAGTATTAATTTAGGGGATTCCGTGAAAATGAACCTCAATTACTAGTAAATCGAGGTTCGAGAGGGGTTTGATAACATTCAAAAGTATTTAAGTCTTTATCTAGGAAATCGGGGATAAAACGTTTAGATAATATCAAAAGAATAAAGAGTTCTTGAAAAACTTATTTCCTTGAAAGTTGGAAAATTTCAGTTTTGTTATGAATCTTTGAAAAATTGTAACTCACTCGGCATAAGTCGAGAATTGGAAAACTTTATACCGTTGGAAACTTCTTAAAAAGTACTACAAGTTCCTAGAAGACACTTTTCCATGAATCGAAGTGGAAAGTGCTCAAAAATGAGCTTGAAGGTACTGTTCCAAATCACCCAGGATTGAGCCGGGGTTGGTTTTTCGCTAACTTTGAAAATTCGGCAGAATTCACTCGTTGCAAAACAGCCCTTGAAATTTATAGCTCAATTAGAGGTGCAAGTAAGGTTTAGGGCAGAACAAGCAGATCGAGAATCGGAGTTTCGAACACCGAGATATGGTAGCTCAAAGTTGGGTAAATTTCAAGACTGTTAACAAATTTCCAGATTTGGTTCCGACTTTGGACCTTTAGTTAAGTGTCGAAACGGACTTGGATTGATACCAAATTTTTTAGTATAATACTCCTATATGAAGGGTATCTCTCTATCAAATTTCGTGGAAAAATACCTTCGGGAAGGTGGTTAACCAATCAACCAAAGTTTGAAATTACTAAGGCCAAACTGCCTTTAGCTCTCTTTCTCTCCGTTTCCAAACATTCGGCTAAGGAAAAACCTCCAAACATGGTTCATTTGTGCAAGAAAGGTCTAAGGAACATACATGGTACTTTTAGTAGGTGTTTAACACCAAGAAATTCATTTAGTAAGACCACAACAAGTCTCACATCTAATCTGTCCAAATCTAAGAGTTTTCAAAGACGAGGCAGTCGTCGTATTTTGATCATAAATCACTCAATTTAGTTCGAAATTGGAAATGGTTGATAGTGTTGGAAAATACATTCATAGGACTGAAATTTTACAGAAGAAATCGTTTTAAGTTTCAGCATGCAACTGGCTCTAAATTAAGCCTAAAGTTACAGCATCATCAAATCATTTCGGCAGAACGGAGAAACAGGGCAGCTGAATTCAGAAGAGTGGTGCGGTTCACACACATGGAACCAGAATGTGCATTATATACCGTTGGAAAGATGGGAACGTCTAGTTTCAAATGCCGTAACGGCACTTGATTTCGACGTCGGAGTACGGAGTTATGGACGAAATACGAACACTGGTCTGGTTACGACAGAAACCATTTTCCAGATTACTAGCTTTGGGAAATAAATTCTTTTGATCAACCAAAACTCAACATTTTTCAACGAAAATTTTTACACAACTACTACAACATGTAAACAACACAGTCAAGCCATTAAATCTCCTAATTTCTGCATTAAAGTGGCCGAACAGAGCAGGGGCAAAATGGTCAGATTTGGCCTTTGCGCCTAACGTGAGTTTCTATCAATTTTCCATCAACAAACCACTGATTTAAACACTAATTCCACATTATAAACATCATCAAGAACAAAATCAGCAGCAACCCAAGAGTGGGAATTCATAGAGCCCACTTTTCCAATTTTCCAACATCCACAACAACCCATAAGAAATCAAGAGCTAAAAGATATACTAGAACTTCCAAAAATCAAAGTTAGAAGGCTAGATTAAGACTTACTCTTAGTTGATGTCTAAGTCAGAGATTCGGTCCTTCCTTGCTTCTAAGTGAGCCGTGAAAATCCTCCCCTTTTTAGCTAGATGTGAACTCCAAGGCTTAGGCTAAGTGGTGCTAAATTTTGAGAAGATTTGGTGGTGATTTGAATGGTTTTTGTAGAGGAAATGTTGAAGAGCTTTCGGTTGTCCCTTGGCTGTCTGCTATCCGTCCATGGCAGCTAGAAGAAATGAAATGTTGGTCTGATTCCTTTGCGTACAAATGAAGCTTGCCGTCTAATATTTTAAGTACGTAAAAATCAATTGCAACTAGTGCGCCTACGCGCGCGTTTTGTGTTCGATTTCTCTTAAGTTTGTTGCACTAGTGCACTAAATCTCTAGGGCACTTATATTCATATAAATATTATTCTTTCTTAATTGTCCCAAAATAATGGTCTAAGGTCCCTCAATTAAGCGCGCACGTGAAAACACGTATTTCCAATTTAGGCGCGATAAAATGAAACTTTCGAGAAATTCTTATAACAATCGTACTACCAACTATCACTTGAGTTTTTAAACCTAAAATTGCCTATTTTAGGACCATTGTATATGTCTTAAATTTTTGAGCTTATTGCTCTCCCAATTGGCTAAAGTGTTTAGACACGTTTTCACTTTTCACTAAACAAGCTTATAAGAAAATAATTTTTTGAAACGAGACACTTCAAAGATATAACGAAACTATAAAACCCTGTACTTAGGTCTAATAAGTCTAGAAAATATTATTCGTG
>NW_020862370.1:0-24843 GCF_003713205.1 Coffea eugenioides | reverse complement strand
AGTATCCTTTTGTTTACCACCTTAGATTTGGTGGAGTGTTTCAGCAGTTTAACCACGTGCTACACTATTGGTGGTTGTTATCCACAGTTTTAGCTCATGCAGGTCTGGAGCAACAGGCAGTTTAAACTCGTGCGTCATGGAGTATCCTTTTGTTTACCACCTTAGATTTAGTGGAGTGTTTCAGCAGTTTAACCACGTGCTACACTATTGGTGGTTGTTATCCACAGTTTTAGCTCATGCGGGTCTGGAGCAACAGGAAGTTTAAACTCGTGCGTCATGGAGTACTTCATTTTTTTTTATGGCATGTATAGCTTCACGAATTTTCCATTTATAGGACCAACTTTCACGCCATCTTTGTCCACCAATTTGTACGCACCATTCGTGTAGACTTCTCGAACAATGTACGGCCCATCCCATTTAGAGACGAATTTGTCTTTAGTGCGATGAGTCATAACTATTGGCCTTCGAACGGCAAGTACCATGTCCCCGACTTGAAAGGAGCGACGTCGAACTTTCTTATTAAAAGCTCTAGAGAGACGGGCTTGATAGCACTCCAGATTTTGTTGGGCCTCCAATCTCTTTTCATCCAAAGCTTCCAATTCTTCAAGGCGCAGGCGAACATTTTCTTCCTCCGTGAGCCCTTCTTGGATAGCAATTCTCAAAGAAGGAATTTGTTGCTCAAGGGGCAGAACAGCTTCTACACCATAGACCAAGGCATATGGCGTGGCTTGCGTCGGAGTTCGGTACGTGGTGCGATAGGCCCAAAGAGTTTCGCCTATCCTTTCGTGCCAATCCTTCTTTGACTTTGCCACTACTTTCTTCAACAGGTTACATAAAGTTTTGTTGAATGCCTCTGCGAGACCATTGGCGGGGGCATTATACATGGAGGACTTGCGTTGCTTGAAATTAAACTTCTCACATAACTTATCCATCAAGCTGTTGGAGAAGGATTTTCCATTATCTGTGATGATGTACCGGGGAACTCCATAACGGTAAATAATATTCACACGAATAAAATTCACCACATCTTCCTTTCTAACTTGCTTGAGCGGTATGGCTTCAGCCCACTTAGAAAAGTAGTCGGTCGCAGCCAATATATATAAGTGTTGACCGGACGACTTTGGTAATGGCCCCACAACATCAAGGCCCCAAGCATCAAAAGGCCAAGAAGCAACGGTCGGGTGCAACGGCTCAGGTGGTTGATGAATGTAATTTGCATGAAACTGGCAAGCTTGACATCTTTGAGCATATTCTATGCAATCTTTGACCATAGTAGGCCAATAGTAGCCCATCCTTTTGATCCGAAAATGCAATTTGGGACCGGATTGGTGAGCTCCGCATATTCCAGAATGTGCCTCGTGCATCGCCTGATATGCCTCGTCTTCGCTTAGACAGCGCAACAGTACACCTTCAAATGATCTTCGGTACAGCGTGTCCTTGTACAAGATAAAACGAGGGGCTCGACGACGGATGTCAATTCTTCTACGTTGCTCCTCAGGTAATTTTTGATATTTGAGATAATCAACGAGGGGTTGTCTCCAATCTTCTTTGTCAATTTCATAGGTTGAGACCACATGAGCGTCGCCTCCTTCAATATTTTCATCATCAATCAGTGATGGAACTACCCACTTTCGGCACACACGGACTTGTATCTCATGATCCGGCATGGTAAGTGAAGAGGCTAGCGCAGCTAATGCATCAGCTTGCTTATTTTCCCTTCTAGGAACATGCTTAATACTTGCACCTCCAAGACGCCTCATTAGTTGCGTTGCATATTTGTGATACGGAATTAACTCGGACTTTTTGACTTCATAACTTCCCAAGAGTTGGTTAACCACTAATTGAGAGTCACCATAGATTTGAATGTCCAACTGTTCCATATCAACAGCTATTTCAAGTCCGAGTATGAGAGCTTGGTACTCAACGACATTGTTTGAACAATGATGACTTAGAGTAAAAGAGTATAGCAATATCCCTCCATCAGGAGTCACGAATACAATCCCTGCTCCAGCTCCATGACGATGAGCCGCACCATCAAAATACATCTTCCATGGTGGACGAATCTCGATAAGGAGTACATCCTCATCCGGTAAGTCATCACTTAGTTCCCATTCAGCAGGTATCGGGTGATCAGCAAGAAAATCTGCTAGAACTTGTCCCTTCACAGCTTTTTGAGGTACATAAATAATTTCAAACTGTTGTAGTTGAAGATACCATCTAGCTAGACGGTCGGATAGCACTGGTCTGCTCATCACATATTTTATGGGATTCGCCCTGGAAATGAGCCTCACACTATGCGCTTGAAAGTAGTGCTTTAACTTCTGTATTGCAAAAATAAGGGCTAAGCACAACTTTTCAATTGGCGAGTAATTTAGTTCGTTGGGGGTCATCATTCTGCTTAAATAATAAAGGGCAACCTCCTTTCCTTCATTATTTTCTTGAGCGAGCAATGCCCCCATCGATCGTTCTTGGGCGGCAATATAAAGGAGTAAGGGCTTTCCATGAATAGGTGCAGCCAACACAGGTGCTTTCATAAGATAAGACTTAATGCTATTGAATGCATTACTACATGCCTCATCCCATTGAAATGGCACATCTTTCTTCATCAATCGACTAAATGGCTGACACCTTCCTGCTAAATTTGAGATAAATCTCCGCAGATAAGCTAATCGCCCTTGAAGACTTTTCAATTCATGAATGTCACGAGGTTCAGGCATCCTCAATATAGCATCAATTTTGGCCTGATCAATTTCAATGCCTCGATGGCGAACCACAAAACCAAGAAATTTCCCCGACGTGACTCCAAATGCACACTTGAGAGGGTTCATTTTGAGTTGATACCTTCTCAACCGATCGAAAACTTGTCTCAAATCCTCCAAGTGATTATTTCTTTTCTTTGATTTCACAACTAAATCATCCACATAACACTCGATATTCTTATGAAGCATGTCGTCAAAGATACTTTGCATTGCTCTTTGATATGTGGCACCAGCATTTTTGAGACCAAAGGGCATCACTTTATAACAATAAATACCCTTAGGAGTACGAAATGCAGTGAGCTCCTCATCCTCCGGTGCCAATCGAATTTGATTATATCCAGAAGAGCCATCCATAAATGACAGAACTTCATGCCCAGTAGTTGCATCAATCATGAGTTCAGTGATCGGTAAAGGAAAGTCATCTTTGGGACAAGCATTGTTAACATCCCTGAAATCGACGCAGATGCGGATTTGTCCATTTTTCTTTCGCACAGGCACGATACTCGAAATCCATGTGGGATATTTAACTTCACGAATAAACCCGGCTTCAATGAGTTTATTGACTTCCATTTCGATCAACGGAATCAAATCAGGTCTAAATCGCCGTTGTGCTTGCTTCACAGGTCGAACTCCCTTTTTAACAGCCAAATGGTGGACGGCCACTTTTGGATCTAAACCCGGCATTTCTTTATAAGTCCATGCAAAAACATCTTGATACTCCCGCAAGAGTTCAATATATGCCTTCTCTTCGTCAGGACTCAATGAAGCACTTATGTATATTGGACGCGGGTCCTCTGAAGTACCAAGATTGATCTCCTTTAAATCATCCACAGTAGCCTTAACACCTTCCTCCAATTCAGGTGGAGCGTCTTCAGCATCATCATCTTCTTCAGGTGAGTCACCGTCAATTATGGTTATATGATTGCATGAAGCAACACTCTCTTCATCATCCTCTTTTGGTCTTGTGTACACCACGGTATACTCCCTGACCCTCAATTCAGTCCCACACTTTATTACAAGGTCTGTGCATCTTCTCATTCTCGAAGGAATGATGCTACCAAATTTATGAGGACAATCAGAAGGTTCTTCAAGATTTTGCAATGACTTTGCCATTTTTCCTTTACTCTTATGAGAGTTTTGAGATTTTTGTCTTTTTTGTGGTCCTAATCTCTTAAAGACTGATACTCGTGGAATTTTATTCTCCTTTTCGTGAAAAGCTTGAGATTTACCAACTATTTGAGAAGACTCATCCTCTATAGCAATATATTGGCTACTAACTCTATTGATCTTGATGCGGATTGGTGTAGGAGAGGAGTAGCCAAGGCCAAATTTGGGATTTTCAACGGCGTATCCTTTTTCCTTCAACATCTTTTGGGTAGGATTCAACCCATGAATCATGTCACTGGTAGATTGACGGGATGGAACATTTAACACCGCAGATTCTTTGAGATCGTATCCAGCCTTAGCGAGAAGCTTATAAGCGATAGGATCAAAACCTTCTTTAGTTCTTGACTTTGGTATGGTCTCTTGTTCAACTTCAGATTCTTTGGTTAAAAAGTTAGACCTTTTAAGTTGAGAAGATGACGCCTTTTTTGTATCAAGATGAGCTACCGGAAGAGTCAAATCTTTTAGAGTTTCATGCTGAATTGCAGGTGACTGTCCCTGTTCCATTCTTGATTTGGGAGGGCAGCGAAAGACAACTGATTCATTGTTTGGCAATGAAACATCAGTTTCTTCATGAACTTCCTCTTTTGATTTCGAAGTCATCACTTTCTCCCCTTTTGCATTTGGAGATTCGTGGTTCTGGATTTTATCCCTAGATAGAGGTTGCTCAGGCTTATCCTTCGCATTGTGCCTTTTGATGTAAAATTTGGCATCAGCGATATATGCTTCTGCTTCAGTGAAAGGATTATCATCAGCTTTCACACTTCTTGCCACCCCGTTTTGACAGTACTTGAAGCATTGATGAAGAGTTGAAGGTACAACTCCATTTTCATGAATCCAGGGCCTTCCCAACAATACGTTGTATGTTGTTTTAGCATCTATCACATACAACAGTGCTCTGGACGTCATGTCATCAATGACTATCTCCAAATTTAGTGACCCAAGAGCTCTTTGCCCTCCTTGATTGAAGCCTTGAATCATCAGTCGGCTATTGGAGAGTTCATCAACCGGGATACCAAGCTCCTTCAGAGTTTTTAAAGGGAGAATATTGACTGCGGAACCTCCATCTATCAACATTCTATTCACTTTTTGCTCCTTTGCATAACCAGTCACAAACAAAGGACGGTTATGCGGTGTTGACCCAAGCAACAAGTCTTCACTAGTAAAAGTGATACTTGTGACGTTCACCTCTTCATTGCTGGTAGGCACACGACCTTCTTCATTGCCGGTGGACGCACGGGCCATCTCACAGAGAGATTCGCAAGTATTATCTTTTTGTTCCTCGATATGATCTACTCGCGTTGTGTGACTTGCGACCACATCAACATCAAAGAATTCCTTTGGCAAAAATTCTTTTAAAGTGATAGGAGTTCGCGACTTTTGCTTGAAGATTCGGCCTCCTTGAAGATTATGACAATCATTAGTTTTCTTTACGTCTTTCTCTTTCCCCTTCCAAATCACCATACTTCTTGTTAAGACCTTGCTCGCCCTACTAGATGGACAAGACTTCCGCCTCCTTCTTCGCGTGACTAGAGTCCATCCTTCATCATCCACATCAGACTGTAGCGCCTTTTCATCTTCATATACATGTTCCTGAAGAGTTGAAGGAGCACCTTCTTGTTTGATTTCTATAGGATCAAGTGATCCAAATTGAATTATTGGCAATACAGGCACCATGACCCTTTTATCCTCCATGGACTGCAGGGAACCAATGGACGTTTGATTCACACTCGCCTTGTCTTCTTCAAGGAGAATTTTTCCCTGTCTTGCCAACTCCATTACTTTGTCTTTGAAGACAAAGCATTTTTGAATGGGATGCCCGACCAATCGGTGATACTTACAGTAATTTGGATCGTCAGTGTTCCTGGCCTCATCAGGTCGCTTCATCTCAGGAAGCGTGATCAAGTTTATACTTAACAGATCGTCAAACATACCAGGGACATCAGAATCAAGGAAAGGGTACTCCTTATCCTGCATCTCCTTGAGAGTTGGTTTCCTCTTTCCTTGTTCTTGATGTGCATTGATCTTGCTGTCTTCTCTCCTGGCAGTTTTGGGAACAACCTTAAAGGGCGTTACACTTGTAGCCATAGCCTCCTTCTTTTCATTTTTAAATGGTGGCTTGCCCCCTTTCCTCGCTTCTTGTCTCTCTTTGGCCTTGTAAGGGTCAGGAACTGGCGGTTCTTGTCCATCAAGATTAATCTCCAACTTATGGGCTTTTGTGGACAATTCATCAAATGTTTCTGGTTGTACACCTTGTAAGATGTATCTGAGTCCCCAGTGCATACCTTGAATGCACATCTCGATCGCGGAAGATTCAGAAATTCGATCTTTGCAATTTAAGCTTAGATTCCTCCAACGGTCGATAAAATCAATGACAGGTTCACTCTTCCATTGACGTGTATTAGAGAGTTCAGTCATGCTGACAGTTCTCTTTGTGCTATAGAAGCGACTAAGGAATTCATGCTCTAGCTGCTCCCAACTGTCAATGGTTCCAGACTCCAGATCCGTGTACCAATCAAAGGCATTACCCTTCAGCGAGCGAACAAACTGCTTAACGAGCAAGTCACCATCAGTGCCCGCATTGTTACAAGTTTCCACGAAGTGTGCTACATGTTGCTTAGGGTTGCCCTTGCCATCAAATTGTTGAAATTTTGGAGGTTGATATCCTACGGGCATCTTCAAACCTTCCACTCTAGCAGTGTAAGGTTTAGTGTAACCGCTGTATGGATTGGCGCTTCCACCAATCTTATCCTTGATTGTGCCTTCGATAAATTCCTTTAGATTGTCAACATGAATGGTGCCATCAGGGGAAATTGAAAATTCCTTCGCGGCTTGTGACTTCACTTCCTCTTTTTCCTTCTCCCTTGATGACGAGTCCCCTTCATCTTGCATTTTGAATTTCTGCTTGGACATACTAAGGCTATTTTCGCCTATATTTTTCACCATATCCATTAACTTGACTATCTTGGCATCTTGACTTTGCGCATGCACTACCAGCCCTTCGACAATTTTGGCTAGATTCGAGATCTGGTCTTCCACAGTTGTGGTATTGGTCATCATGACGGGCATCACCACAGAGGCAGCCGAATCACTTGGGCTACCAATAGATTCATGATGGGCTCCTTTCTTGTTAGGAAGCATCTCGAGATTTGCTTCTTCAGTCACAACGTTCGCCTTAGCCTTCTCTGCTAACTTCTTGGCCTTACTCCTTGTCAGAGGTGCAGTATACTGCGTCCCTTGAGTGGTTGAGACATCAGCAACTAAGCCTTCAAGAGAAAAGTTCACCTTCTTGAACTCCATCGAATTTTGAGACTGGTAAGTTGTTGGAAGAAAAGAGATGAGAGGCAGAGATTGTCCCACTGGGCGTGCCAGAAATTTGTAAGCACAAATTTTGTTGCCTAAAATAAAAGACAAGAAAACTTGCACAAATATCAAATTTATTAAATCAAATAATAAGCGGGTTACAATCTCTGAAAGTTCTTGAATCAAAGAAATTAATCCCCTGATTCTTTTCTTCGAATAGCTTCAATTGAAGGGCCGAAAAGACTTGTTCTCCAATCGAAAGGGTGTTTCCTACAATTTCGGCGTAGAAAACGATTGATTTGATGATGGCGTCAAACACTTGGAACTTCGAGTCTTCAACACCGATAGCAGGAGGATTTGTTTGACTTGATTTGGACTTGGATTTGAGGAAGAAAGCTCTTGAGGGAATTTGACAGAGTTTCTCCGAATGTTAGGGATTTTTCTATATCTTTGCCTTGAGGGAAGACCTCTATTTATAGCCAAAATATGTAGGCTAGGTCTTCAAGAAAACCCTCAGAATCTTCCTGCATTTTGGATCACTTGTTACCCAAGAAATCCATTTAACTTGGGCTTAAATATTGGGCCAACCCAAATAGTCCATTGTGAATTAATAAATCAATTAATTCACTCCAACTTAAATGGACATTACGGATTTAATTTGATTTAATAACCCATATAATATTGGCCCGATTTGCCAGTCCAAAACATGATGGACTTCTATAATTTAATTTAATTTAATCAAGATCGATTTAGTTTAAATAAATCTTGACTAAAATAAATTAAATAAATTTTCTTTGTCTACAGTCATACTTACAGATTTCCCACCTGTAAACTTCATGCAAATTCATTTTGATTGAATACTTGGACAGCTGTTATGTGAGGCCCTTTTGTAGATAAGCAACACATCTATTGCTGTTGTAATTGGCCATTTTGTTAGCCTGTACATGCTGTGGGATGCTTTCTTTGCTTTGCATGTGATATCTGGCATCTTGTAGTAAAGATGGTTTCTGCAATTGTTTTTAGAAGTATAGCTCAGAGACATTCTCTTCCATCTGTTCATATGCTACAAGGCATTGTATTGACATTCTAGGCACGTTCCTAACAAAAGCTTCTGCAAATGCAGAGGGTGGTTTCACAATGCTCTGGGAACAAGTCTCTGGCTGCTTACCCTCCAATTCGATCATTCCATGCTTGTGGATTCTTAGAAAACAGATCTATTCTTAAGTGTGCTGGGAAAACTCGAGTGAATAGAATTGTGGAAGGGTCGGAGCAGCCTTTCAATGCTTGTCAGATATCACAAAATGCATCCAGACTCGAGCTTGTTAACGCAGAAACTTGGGCGAACAGAACTGGACTGTGGTCAGAGCAGTCATTGTGGAAATTTGTGTCTGCAAGAGCCTGGGCTTCTCTTGCCTTGATTATCAAGAAAAGAATTAGAGGCGTCTGATCACCATAGCCCCCAACTTTGGGGATTTTCTGGTGGCTTGAGGGTGGGGATTGGTAAAGAATATTTATAATGGGTTTTTCTAACGGGTGCTCTGTTTGCATTCATTAAAATACTTAAATTGACTTATTGGACATTTGTTAAGATATATTTTTGCTATTAAAATTTTGAAAATATAAAATTAATTAGGAAAAATATACAAATGCAACGGAGGGTAATAATCGTTAATGTGTGTATGTACATGGTAGATTGGGTGTGATTTTGATGTATTAACAAGAGCCTATTGGGTATTATACAAATTTAATGATGTGTTTGATAAATGCATGGGGCTTTGCTGCTTTATTAGTGTTTAGGCCCTTTAGGGTGTGAATTTAGTATGGGAGGGTATGGATGTGGCCTTTCTTATATATCCATTGAGCATTTGTTAAGATGTATTTCAAGTGTTAAATGTTTTGAAAAATAAAATTAATTAGGAAAAGTATGTAAATATAATGGAATGTAATAATTATTAACGTGTACATATATATGGTAAGTTGGGTGTGATTTAAGAGTGCTAATTAGTATTTATTGCGCATCCTTTAGAAAAAGTCAAAACGTCAAGACTTCTTTTTACTATTTTTATGGTTTATTTTTTTTTTACAATTTATTTTGAAGCCTTGTGTTATGGTTTTTGTTTTCAATCTTCGATTAACTGATAGACCTTTTTGTGTTGTTATCTAATTTGCTGTATATTAAGCATTTTAAATAAATTCTGACGGGATAAAGATCCTATTGCCATTGTTAAAAAATGAACAGAAGTTGTTGGAAAAAGACACTGTGAAACCTGTAGCTGTTAAACATCACGTAAATAGCTTGTATACAGATATAGTTGGTATTATAGAGAATAAAGTGAAGTTTAGAAATAGGCGTAAAATTTTTCGTAAATGTTTGCCTAGTCGGACTATGATTCATAATTCAAAAGGAAATGGAGTAGTTAGAGTTTGGATAAGTTGGAAACGCGACGAGGAGCACTGGACCACTGCTTATTGGTGTCAAGACATTCACAAGCCATCTCTTATACAGTGAATCATCAACTTTGGGGTTTATGCTTGCTGGCTTTAGTTTGTACCTCAAATGATGTTGAAGAAAGAAGGAAATTATGGAGTTAATTAAGGGAGACAGTTGCAAACTGTGCTGACATGCCTGGGATAATTCTTGGGGATATCAACGTAATTAGGAAATGTTCGAAAAAATTTAGCAATGAGACATTTGATTATGGTGCGGTGGATGAACTCAATAATTGTCTAGAGGAGATTAATGTGGAAGGATGCCCAGTTTCTGGGTTTTTTCTGACATATTGCAATAAGCATGATGATGAGGACAGGCAGTATATTGAGTTGGACAAGGTTTTGGAGAATGGAAATGGTTCTAATATTTTATACATATGACTGGAATTTCTTCCACCATCATGTTCTGAGCACTGTCCATCACTGGTGAAACTTGTAGGAGTGGATTATGGTCGAAAACGGTTCAAGTTTCATGAGCTTTAAAAACAGCACAGAGTTTGAGTACTTTAGCTCATGCATGGGCGATCCAACAAACTCCATGAGTGCTTTCTGTTTGACATTGAAAAGATTGAAAGGTGATCTTAGAACTTTTAACAATAAGTTTTACAATAATCTAAGTGGTAGAATAAACCAAGCTAGGGATCTGTTAATAGCTACCTAGTCCTTGTTGCAGCAACAAACTCATAACAGCGATTTGCAGAATGTTGAAAGGAAAGTATCTCCTATCCTATGTAGAACTCCTGACTGCTGGAGAACAGTTCTTTAAAGATAAGGGCAAGGTGAACGGAGGATGGTGACAAGAAAACTTTGCCAAAGTATTGAATCATTAGGCAAAGATAGACTACTTTCTTTGTTAATTGAAGAGTGTACAAAGTTGAGTAACTGTGAAAGAGTGAAATGTAAATTTTTGTAATTTTACAAGAAGTTGTTTGCTAATCAACATGCTTTTATTGATAAAGAGTAGAAGTTGAAGCCATTAGTAAAAAATAATAATAATAATAATTACTAAAGGTGAGGGGAAAATTGCTGAGCAGATAAGTGACAAATGATGAGATTAAAGCAGCCATATTTAGCATGAAGAATGAAACTGCGCCAGGGCTAAATGGCTATACTGTACAGTTCTACACAATGAATTGGCCACTCATGGTTGAAGAGGTATGTCGTGCTATGAGATTTTGTTTGGCTAATTATTAAATGTATCAATCGCTAAATAGACTATTAAACCCTTGATACTAAAGACCCAGCAAGATTCTAAAATGAAGGACTATAGATTCATTGCATGTTGCAATATGCTGCATAATGTCTTTTCGAAGGGCATCACTGATCTTTTGAACAGGGTTTTTCCTAGCTTGATCGGTTAGAATCAGAATGCATTCCTCAAGGGGCATTTGATTTCAGAAAACATCATGTTGATACATGATTTAGTGCATAACTACCATAGAGATGGAGGATGACCCAGGTGTGCAATCATGATAGACATCATGAAGGCCTACAACACTACTGATTGGGAATTCTTATTCATGCAAGGCTTATGAATTTTCGAGTATAGTGTATTGATTGGACTAAACAGTGTGTCACTACTGAATATTTTTCACTCAACATGAATGGAGCCATAGCAGGGAATTTTGAAAGTTGAAGGGGAGAGAGGCAAGGAGGTGTAATATCTCCTTATTTATTCCTATTAGCAATGGAGGTTTTCTCTCAATTACCGGAAGGGAATATTATACAGCTCATGGGCTGAATTATCTTGCTTAATTTTTGCTGATGATCTATTTGTGGTTTCAGATGCTACTAAGCAAGCTATGCAAACAGTCACAAAAACTCTTGATGAGTTTGAGAACTCGTTAGGGTTGAAGCAGAATTTACAAAAGTTCAATGTGTTCTTAGCCGGAGTGATTGATGAGGTTGCAATAAGGCTATGTAATTTTGTTGGTGTGCCCAAGGGTCTGTGGCCAGTCACATACTTGGGTATTTCCCTTATTTCTACACGTCTAACATGCACTAGCTGCATACTTATTTTGGAGAAGATGAATTTCAAATCCTGTGCTGGGCATCTAGGCACTTGAGTTATGGCGGAAGACTATATTTAGTTCAATAAATAGTTAATAGCCGCATCTTTATTGAAGTGGCACATTCATTCTGCCCAAATCTTTATTTTCGCGGCCTTCCTATTGTCTGTAGTAAAGAAGAGTCAATCTATGGTTAACGTTGGATGGAAGGTTCAGTGTTCCTAAAGATAAGGGTGGATTGGGATTACTATAGTTGAGACATGGAACCATGCTTCATCATGAAGCACATCTGGAATATTTGTTCAAAGGAAAGAATCCTTATGCATAATCTAGATATATATAGTGATTCTTAAAGGTAGGAGCTTTTGCTCATGGAACTGGAAGAAAATGCTGCCCCCACTCAGAGATGTGGCCTGGAATTTGATTTTTTCAAGGATCACAGATAAGGAAGCAACTTCATTTTGGTATGATCATTGTCATCCCAATGGTCCTCTCTGTAACAGTTTTGCTCCTTGATTATTGACTGCCTTTGGTATCACAAGAGATCCTACAGTTTGATATGATTATTAAAGAATGGTGAATGGTTGTGACCAGGAGGCAGAAGACTAAATTCAGAAGCACTTAGGCTACAACAATCTGATCTGGACATCTTGCCTCATCTTGGGATGTATACAATTCAATGGAATGATGTGAAATTGAAAAGATTCATAGTTAAGTCGGCAGTGGAACAACTAAGAACATGCCAAGGGATAGTTGATGGTTTATGATGGTATGGCATATGAGAGCTATTCCCAGACATGTCTTCTCACTTTGGTTCTCATGCAAAACACAGCTACCTACTGCGAATAGACTTAAAAGTTGATGTCTGAGGATGACGTGTGTTCTATGTTGAGTTGAGACTAAATTTATCAGCCACCTATGCTTCAAATGTCCCTTTTAGCAATTGTATGGGGAAAAGTTACGAGGCTATGTTTGATATATAGATGCGCTGAAGCTTAGAATGTGGAAGAAGGTCGGCTCATTCACCATCTCAATTAACAATTTTGTTGGCTCTATTCGGAAAATGGCTCTTGCTGCTACTATCTATCACCTTTGAAGAACACCTTTGAAGAACTAGAAATCTTGTCATTTTCCAGAACTGCCTATTCTGTTTTGGCCTTTACTTGCCAAATTGTTGCTGATTGGTGATAACTACTTGGAGAGGAGTTAATGGCATTAAAGAAAACTTAGAGTGAGCTCTGGAGTGAAATTTCAACTTCAACATTTTCATTCGTCATTAGTTTAGTGTATTGGATTGATTCCAATTGTGATGCATGCTTTATAATGAAGTCTCCAACAATTCTGTAATTCGATTTGTTGGAATTCATTGAACATCTTTACACACCTATATCCATATCCATTCTGCATCAGAAGGATAACACTTGACATGATCTTATTATACTAAGAACATTTGTGCCGTTTCTGTTCTTCTTTTTTTTTTTTTTTTTTTTTTTAAGTAAAATTGCAAAATTTTATTGATAGAGAACTGAAGCATAGATGAAGTAGAATATTCATTCTATATGTACATTAATGAATCTCACAGCTATTTAAAACCCAAAATTCTATACAACTCATCAAACTCTATCAAAACATTTATGGAAATACCCCACTCAACAATTAGTGACCAATTCTTTTGAATCTTTGGCACATCTCTCCATGAGTCTCCAATATACCGGATGGTATCAATAATCTGACCTACTATAACCACTGCAGATACTTTTTCATTTTGGAATAGCATTCAATTCCCAGCTTTCTAGATGAAGTACACAGAGATAGCTAGAGCAACCTTTCAAAATTTATCAATAAAGGATGCAGACATCCAATGCTTGCAAACCGAGGACAATTCCATTGACATGGCAAGGGATCTCTGAAAACTGAAACTATTTTTTGAACTTTTTGCCAAATTACAATTGAAATAGGACATCTTAAAAAGATACGATTCATCGATTCCTCCACACCACTGCACAACACACATTCAGTGTTACGACTTAAACATCTCCACTTTCTCATTCTATCCTTGGTATATAGCCTGTTCATTCAAAAAAGATACTCCCTCTGTCCCACTTTGATAGTCCTGTTTTCCTTTTTCGTCTGTCCCAAATTATAGTCTACTTTCCAATTGAATAATGTAGTTATATTTTAATTTTTTTAAAATATCCTTATTCAATGTAAGTTGTTGTTATTATAAACTTACCACATTTAATGCATTCAGATTTTCCAACTTATTTATATCAGGAGGGAAACAAACTATGTCATCATTGGCTACAAACCATGAGTGAAAATTTTCAAAACCATCCATATTCCCACAATTTTTCTAATGAAACTTCAACAAAAGAATATAATTTCAAGTTCCTATAAATTTGTACTCTAATTAATATGAGGGTACTTTAGGAAAATAGTTATCTAAATTGATTGTTCCAACAAAATTAACTACTTTTTCTTAAATTGTGTGAAAAAAAATCAGAACTATCAAAGTGGGATGGAGGGAGTATGATTTATGTTGGAAATTAGTTTGTAGTATGAAAATGATCATGGCTTGTGACATGATCTTTCAATTTCATGTCTAGAAGTTTGATTCATGAATTTTCTACAAAATTCATTTGTACATTGGTGTATCTTTTCAAGTTCATTTATGGAATCTAGGCGTGTACATCGAATTCAAAATCGATAATTCGAAATTTTTCGAAATTTTGGTATTTGAAAATCCGATCGAATTCGATTCTGAATTCACCAATTCCAAATTCGAATTCATACCAAATTCAATTTAGAATTCCGTAAATTCTGATTTCACTGAATTTGAAAAAATTTATATATTATTATGTAATATAAAATTTGTAATATAATATTATATTATATAATATAAATTTTATATTACATATAAAAATATATATATATATTAAAAACGAATTTGAAATCGAAATCGGTATTCGAATTCATAATTCGAAATCAAAATTTTCAATTTGAAAAACTCCATTATTGAATTCGAAATATATGAATTCGGAAAACCCAAATTCAATTTCGATTTCCGATTTTCGATTTACCGATTTCGAAAATTCCGACTTCAATTCGAATTCGATCGGTAAATCGGTATTTTTCGATTTTGCACACCCCTAATGGAACCATTCAATTCATGTACTTGGTGTACTAGATTCATAAATGGATATTGGAAAAATTGCCAATTTAGTCATCAAACTATTTCACTAAAGCTGATTTACTCCCTTAACATTTTATCGCATACATTAAGTCCTTTTACTAAAATTCTTGTTCCAATTGAGGACCTATACGGTGTCGCCAACCAAAACATGTGTTTCTGTACCTAAACCAACGGCGAGGTAGGGGCCTTTTTGGAAGTAAATGCCAAAATTTTCTACGGGAAGCAAGACAAATTGGGGGAAACCTTTGATGCAAAATAGGTGAGCAAAATTAGGACTTTTTTCTGACGCAAATTGCCACCAGTTGAATGAGATAAGATGAAGGAAACAGAGTGGAATGGAGAAACTGGTTCACAGACGGCACATCGAAGGAAGGAAAAGCTGGATGATGAAAACTCCAATGGAATGGCATGGAGGATTTCTGGTAAGTCTTGGCCTACTTATTAGTGTTTGAAGTTAATATTTTTTCCTAATAAGTTGAAGTTTGCATCTGAAATAAGTGGTTGGTTGTTGAATTATAGTTGTTAGATTTTCTCTTTTGTAATTTCAATGATAAGGTTTTGGTACATATGAGATGTGAGGTATGGCACGATATGTGTAGTGGCCTCCCTTATTACTTTAGTTTCAGTGGCCCTTTGCTGTGAAAAATACACTATGTTGTTATTCTCATTCTATTTAATTGGATTACAGGATAGTGACCGAGCACGTGGATGCCTAATTAAATTTTTTTTGTCTTTTGTGCAAAAAAAAAAAAACACAGACATGAGTTAGACTGTTTTACACTAAAAATGTATTACGGTGGGATATATTTTGGACCATGACAAGAAAAGTATGTGGGGGGGGGTAGTATGGAATCCTTTGATGGTGTTATAGCGAATGTAGTTAACATGTCACATCTCCAAGGCTTCTGCACTTTTGTCGGATGTGAAGAAAATATCAAATTGCTTTATAGAGTTCCTTGTCGAGATTGTATTTTCAAACTTCGCAATATAGAAAGTGAGGATGATGTTATAGACATGGCCTCCATTGGAAAACAAACTGGTGTGGTTGAGGTGTACTTGGTGCAGGAATTTCACATTAGATTTATTGATAATAAAGTGGGCAGCTCGAATGTGGATCCTGGAGAGGCTGTGTTATTCTTGATTTTGATGATCACAAAGCACTTTGAAATGTTTATCTAATTCTCTTCAAATATAAGTGTTTTGTTTTTTAGAGAATCAGGTACAAATGTGTTAAGGAAAGAAAATCAACCAAAAGAAGAAGCAAAAACAGGGCACTCATGTCGGACGTCCGAAAGGAAGCTGTCGGACGTTCGAAAGGATGAAGAACATTAAGAAGGAAATTCTGTCGGACGCTCGTGAGGAAGCATCGGACGTCCGGGAGGATCGGACGCACCCTTCGGACGCACATCAATCGCGTCAGACGTTCGAAAAATTTCACAAAGTTTTGATGACTCTCTGACGACATTCGTACGCAGAAGCTGTCGGACGATAAAATCCCATCGGACGTCCGAACGACAACTTGGCTGGTTTTCGGACGATGGGATCAGACGATGATTAATCTGTCGGACGTCCGACAGCCCCAACGGCTAGCTGACTCTTCATCTGCCTTCTATCCGTTGGAAGCACTAATGAACCCCATTTTCGGTTCTCTTTAAATGCAAACGATTCTGAGCCAGGGAGCGACTTTTGCACACTTTGTTTACAAGATCTCAAGAGATATTTTAGCTAGAAAATAGTCTCCTAAGCAAGACTTGTTCTCCAAGTGGTGTGAATTTCTTGTAAGCACTTCTCTTGTATTTGAAATTTTCAATAGTGTAGCTTTGTTGAGAGTTATCTGAGTGACAGTAAAATTTCCTAGTTTGACTAAGTGAGGCTTGGGGCAAGGAGGAAGTGATCCCTCCATTGTACATTGAGTTGATTTTGTTCATCAAAGAGAAGGTGCTCATCTTTGTGATTGGTCTTCAAGTTTGAGGAAAGCTTGGTTGACAATCGGTTTGATACTCTATCTTATTCTTTTCGTTTAATAAAATTCTCGTTGCTTATATACACTCTTATTTCTGATCAACATTGTTCTCTTCTTTAAATTTACTTGGTTGATCACTACTAGAAAAGAAGGTAAATTTTTTATTAAAGAAAAAGTGCATAAATTCAATTAAGTTTTTTAATCAACCTAATTCACCCCCCTCTTAGGTTGTCTTTGGGCCTTACAATTGGTATCAGAGCTTGGTCTCCTAGAGATTAAGCTCAAGCGGTTTGGAGTAAAGATGACAACCAATCATGCCATGTTTGTTGAGGGACAATCTGTCACTAGGCCTCCCATGTTTAATGGTTCCAATTATGTTAGTTGGAAAGAAAGAATGATTATTTTTTTGCAATCCATTGATATTGAGCTATGGTTTATTGTGAATGAAAGGACCGCATGATGCTAACGTTCTTGATGCAGATACAGGTTTGTTTCGGCCAAAAACAAGAGCTGAGTTGAATGCTCAAGATTGAACCAATCTCACATTGAATGCCAAAGCCATGAATGTTCTTTATAGTGCCTTAGACTCAAATGAATCAATTAGAGTAAAAGGATGTAAATCTGTCAAAGAAATGTGGGATAAGTTAAGAGAAATTCATGAGGGTAGTGACAACGTGAGAGAACAGAAAAAGTCTATCTTGGTCACAAAGTATGAATCATTTACAACAGAACCTCTTGAGGATATTGACAAAATGTATTGCAGGTTCAATGACTTAATCAAAGATCTCGAGGTGTTGGGCAAAGAGTACACCTTGGGAGAGAAAAACAGGAAAATTCTCAATGCGTTGGGCAAAGAATGGGAAAGTAAAGTGACTGCAATAGAGGAGGCTAAGGATTTGAATTTTGTACCTATTGAATCTCTCATTAACTCACTAACCTCCTATGAGTTGAAGTTGAAAACTAAAGTGCAGGAGGAAGAGGACGCGAGAGCAAAGAGAAACATAGCTCTAAAGGCAGCTCAAGGTGAAGATGATCCAGCTCTGTTGGATGATGAAGACTCGGATGGTGATGACAACGATCTTGCTCTCATAACAAAAAGTTTCAAGAGAATCTTGAATAAAAGGAAGTTTAGAAGGGGAGGACCTAGCAATCAATTCCAGAATCAGTCTCCAATCGCAAGGAACAAAGGAAAACAAGAATTCAACAAGAAACAATTGGACAAATGCTATGAATGTGGACAGCCTGGACACTACGCAAACGAATGCTCCCTGAAGAAAAAGAAAGATGGAAAAGCTGATCGAAAGCCAAGGTTCAACAACTTCCAGATTACATGGAATGAATGTAACTCCGAAGGCGAAGTTGAAGAAGAAGAAGAACCAGCTCAAATGGCCTTCATGGCTATTGGAGATAATGAGGTAACTTCCATACACTCTCAATCTGAAAGTGATGATGAAGATGATGATGATCTTGAATCCTTTGTTGAAAAATTGCATAATGCCTTGAAGGAATCTTATGATAAAAACAAGCAGCTAAAACAGAAAATTGTCTTTCTCATTCAAAATAATGCAAGTCTTTTTCAACAAAATAAACAACTAAAGGCTGACAATGAGTGCCTTGTAAGAGCCGGATTTGATGTTCAAAATGAACTTGATAGAAAGACAAGTGTTTGTGAAATGCTAAAGGAAAGACATGATGATTTGAATAAAAGGATGGACAATTTGGATGAGACCTTAAAAACTAGAAAACAAGATTATCTCAAAAAGAACATGTCAACCACCTTTCTTACTGCTCATGAAAGAACATTAGCACACAAAAAAATGCACATGGTTTCACAACATATAGAAGGAGTGGATTGAGATTTATCAAACCATTACATGTTAAAGACTCTTCCATTATGTGTAGTTTTTGTTGTCAAAGAGGGCATTTGAAAGGAGATTGTTATGTGAAAAGAAATCTGAACAAAGGAATGAGATGCATGTGGTTAGTTAGACACAATGCTAACTATTGTGGACCCAAAAGTTAAAGGGTACCAAACACTCTCTCTTTTCAGGGAAAAGGCTCAAACAAGTCCAAATGGTTCATTGACAGTGGCTGTTCAAGGCATATGACCGGTGATCCTTCTTTGTTCATAAAGCTAAAATCAAAATCAAGTGGAAAGGTGACATTTGGTGATGACGTGAAAGCTAAGAAAATTGGAATAGGTGATGTTGGTAAGGATGGTGAAATTTTTGTTCATAATGTGCTCTTAGTTGATAACTTAGGTTATAACTTACTTAGTGTTAGTCAATTATGTGATAAAGACTTGAATGTGTTGTTCAAAAAACATGAATGCATTGTGCTTTACTCTAAATATAATGTTGTGTTCAAAGGTAAGAGGTTTAACGATATTTATATTGTTGTTCTTGATAAACTTGATTCATCTTGCTTCCAATGTCTTAAAGTTTCAAATGAAGATCCTTGGTTGTGGCATAGGAGACTTTGTCATTTTAACATGGAATTACTAAAGGAAATTTCGAAAAAGGAGTTGGTTAGAGACTTGCCAAAAATCAATTTTGAAAAGGACAAACTTTGTGATGCATGTCAATTTGGGAAGCAAACAAAAATTTCCTTTAAACCAAAGAAGTGTGTATCAACTTCTAAACCTTTGGAACTCTTGCATCTTGATTTATTTGGTCCTACTCAAATTACTCGCTTGGGAGGTAAGAGATATTGTTTTGTGATTGTTGATGATTATTCTAGATATACTTGGGTGATATTCCTTGCTCATAAAGATGATGCCTTCAAGAATTTTACTTCATTGTTTGCTAAAGTGTAAAATCTGCTTGATTTAAAAATTGTTAGGATTAGAAGTGATAATGGGACGGAATTCAAGTTTTGTGATTTTTCAGAATTTTGTGGTCATAATGGCATAACATATGAGTTTTCTATTGCAAGGACTCCACAGCAAAATGGTGTTGTAGAAAGGAAAAATAGGACACTCTAAGAGGCTGCTAGAACTATGTTGAGTGAATGTAGTTTGCCAAAATATCTTTGGGTTGAAGCGGTAAACACCGCATGTTATGTGATGAATAGAATCCTTTTGAGACCTATTTTGAATAAAACATCTTATGAACTAATTTTTGATAAGAAACCTACGGTTGGATATTTCAAAGTTTTTGGTTGTAAATGTTTTATTTTGAATTTAAAGGAACATCTTGGTAAGTTTGAGAAAAAATCTGATGAAGGAATATTTTTGGGGTATTGTGAGAACAAAAGAGGATATAGAGTCTTTAATAGAAGAACTCTTGTGATAGAAGAAGCTATACACATAACATTTGATGAAACTAATGATGATAATTCCAAAAGTTCGTGTGAGGATGATGATGTAGGTGTTCGTGAAGGAATGAAAAAGCTAACAATTGGAGATGAAGGAAACTCTAAACCGGAAGCAAAGGAAATGGAGGATGAAGCTCATGAAGATCAAGAAAAGGAAGATGAAGACAAGAATGATGATTCATTCAAAGACCTTCCCAAAGCTTGGAAATTTAGCCAAAATCATCCAAGAGAGCTTATAATTGGTGATCCATCCGAGAAAGGATTTTTCCACCACTATGCAAAGTGAATTTGAAATGAGTATGATGGGAGAATTAAATTTCTTCCTTGGACTTCAAATACATCAAGCCCTTGAGGGAATTTTTATAAATCAAGCAAAATATACCAAGGAATTGCTGAAAAAGTTTGGCATGGAAGACTCAAAGCAAGTTGGAACTCCAATGTGCACTTCTACAAAACTTGACAAAGATGAAGAAGGTAATCATGTGGATGAAAAGCACTATAGAGGTATGATCGGAAGCTTACTCTATTTAACCGCAAGTAGACCTGATATTATGTTTGCTGTTTGCTTGTGTGCTAGATTTCAATCTTGTCCAAAAGAATCACATTTAAATGCTGTTAAAAGAATTTTTAGGTATTTGAAAGGTACATTAGACTATGGTCTTTGGTATGCTAGATCTTGTGAATTTGCTCTATATGGATATTCGGATGCGGATTTTGGTGGTTGTCGTGTGGACAGAAAAAGTACTAGTGGAACTTGTCACTTTCTTGGTAATTGCTTAGTTTCTTGGTTTAGCAAAAAACAAAATGCAATCTCTTTGTCTACAACCGAAGCGGAATATATTGCCGCTAGTGCATGTTGTGCTCAATTTTTATGGATGAAGCATACCTTGAATGATTTTGGATTGTTATATGACTGGATGCCTATATTCTGTGATAATACTAGTGTAATCAATTTGACCAAAAATCCAATTCAGCATTCTAGGACAAAACATATAGATATAAAGCACCACTTTATTCATGATCTTGTTCAAAAAGGTAAAGTTTGTGTGAATTATGTTTGTTCTAAAGATCAAATTGCTGATATTTTTACAAAAGCTTTGCCATTGGATCAATTCATTCATCTAAGATCAAAATTAGGGATAATTGAAAAATCATCTTAAAAATTTTTCTGTTCTAAGCTTTCGGACGTCCGAAAGCAGATGAACGGACGTCCGATAATGTTCTTCAGCCATTTTCCCAGAAAGCACCTGTTCGGACGAAACTGTCGGACGCACGACTTCGTTCGGCCGTCCGACAGTGCAATGGTACACTTTTTAAAGTAACTTCCCTCCTCATTTGCTTCAGACCCTTCTTCTTCTCCTCTCTCTCGGACGAAAACTGTCTCTCCCTTTCACTCTCAATTCATGCTATTCTGAAGCACTTATTCCAAAATTGACTCAACCAAAAACTTTTCCTGATCATTGCGAGTTCACCTTCCTGATCTTTTCACCAAATCTCATCACATTTCGACAGTTCCCAAATTTCCCTCAAAATCCTATTTTCCCATAGCCATTTTGTTCAATCATCTTCAAGGCTCGTTTACCCCAAAATTCTTGTGTGATTCACTGTCATACTACTGTGTGCATCATTAGCATCATACATCTCACGCATTTCACACAATGGTGAATCTAAGAGGAGGAAAAGTGCCTGCCGGATGCAAACACACTCTCAGGGATGAGGATGCTGATTCTCCTAGGGCCAAAAGATCCTCCAAACGTGTCAAAAAGGGAGCAGTAAAGGCTCAAACTTCACAACCTTCTGCTCAGCCTCAATCCGGACAAGGGACTACATCTCAACCGCCCTCCCAATCAACCACAGTCTCCCCATTCTTTGATGATGCTGCCAAAGAAAAACACTCCTGGATATCCCAAAAAGGTTTCATTCCTCAACGTACCATAAATCCCTCTGAATTTCACAAGATAGGTTTAGAGTCCATTCTGCGTCTCTTTGAATTCCAGAAATGGTCACATATCATTTCCATGCCTAACGTTTATTACCATGAAATGCTATATCAATGCTTTGCCAATCTTAGGAAAGGCACTGACCACACTGAAATTTTGTCCAGGGTAAATGGGGTAGATTTAGTGTTTGATCCTGAGATTGTGAATGCTGTTTTAAATACTGCTATTGAACCAGGATGCAAAAGTAAAATTGCCAATTTCTTTTCTTATGAAGAGCATCCCACTGCTGATAATCACTTTGATAGTACTAAGATGTTGTCTTATTTTTAAAAGAAGTTTTCTGCCCCTGCTGATGCAAAACTAAATGACCTTACTCCTGTGAATCTCATTGCTTTCTCCATCATTTCAAATTTGCTTGCGCCTACCGATGGTCATAGGACAGATGCCAATAAAATGGAGCTGTATCTTTTTTATTGTTTTCGAGAAAAAATTCGCATTGACTTTGGCTTTGTCATGTGCAAGTTTTTACTTCGCTTTATCACTGATTCTCGTAGAAAACTGTCTTATGGAAAATTTCTTCAGAAGATTTTTGAGTTTTACAAAGTACCCATCCTTGGTGTTTGTCCCAAAGAAACGTTTTCTTCTGCCTTTACTAAGGCTTATTTTGAGCGCAAGAATCTTGTCTTTAGGGATAATATGTGGGCTTATAAGGGGGCCACGTCTAATGAACCTAGATCTAAGGCTGCACATGATCCCCTTCACACTCCATCCTCTGTTGCACTGACTTCTATTCATCCTAGGAAGACTGCCACTAAGGCATTTTCTTTTTCAAATTCTGAAGTGGTTGAGCTCCTTCGAGACCTTAAACAACATGTTCTACTTCTTGAACTTGGTCTCATGCTCACCATGTCATCCGATCAACAAGCAGACTTCTTGGATAAAAAGAATCTTCTCTTTCCCCCACCTGTGGTTGAGGAAGTTCCTCATGGCAAAGAGCCACGCTCTACTGATCCCAGTTCATCAGCTCCTATTCGCTCTATGAGTCCTGCTACCATCGACCTCACCTCTACTCCCGTGGCACCTCATGATCCTTCCACATCTGACAAAGGCAAGAAACCAGTTGGTGAAGATGCTGAAAATAATGAAGACACTGAGGAGGAGGATCTCTCTCAGTATCTGCTTACTCGAAGGACGCCTGGGTCCACTTAGTTTACCATTTAGGATCACTAGACCTATTAGGATCATTTGCATTCTATTTGACTATTTTCTATTTGCTGGATGTTAGATGGTTGTCTCGGACTTTTTTGTTTCTTTGATTCTGGTGCTTGTAATGTTCAAAACTGGATATGTGGATGTAATGTTTGTGATGCTCGTAAGCTATTTTGTTATGAATGTTTAGTTCTTTTTCATGTTACTGGTTCTTGTAATGTCTCTTTGCCTTTTGACTTTTGTGATGACAAAAAGGGGGAGAGATATGAAGATATGAATATGGATATGTGCGGGATGCGTTGAATTGGCTGGACAGTTGGTAAAATGTCGGTTGCTTAACTGTTTTTTGGATGATTGAATAAATCTGTGAAGTAGCCAAGTGAGGGGGAGTTTTTCAATTTTTGTTCTACGATTGACTAAGTAAGGGGGAGCTTTTGTCAAATGAGAAAAGGGGAGCCTATTTGTAATCATCAAATTTCATTTCAAACCATTGTTTTGTCATCATCAAAAAGGGGGAGAATGTTATTCTTGATTTTGATGATCACAAAGCACTTTGAAATGTTTATCTAATTCTCTTCAAATATAAGTGTTTTGCTTTTTAGAGAATCAGGTACAAAGGTGTCAAGGAAAGAAAATCAACCAAAAGAAGAAGCAAAAACAGGGCACTCATGTCGGACGTCCGAAAGGAAGCTGTCGGACGTCCGAAAGGATGAAGAACATCAAGAAGGAAACTTTGTCGGACGCTCGTGAGGAAGCATCGGACGTCTGGGAGGATTGGACGCACGCCTCGGACGCACATCGATCGCGTCGGACGTCCGAAAAATTTCGCAAAGTTTTGATGACTCTCTGACGACGTTCGGACGCAGAAGCTGTCGGACGATAAAATCCCATCGGACGTCCGAACGACAAACTTGGCTGATTTTCGGACGATGGGATCGGATGATGACTAAGCTGTCGGATATCCGACAGCCCCAACGGCTAGCTGACTCTTCATCTGCCTTCTATCCGTTGGAAGCATTAATGAAACCCATTTTTTGTCCCCTTTAAATACAAACTATTCTGAACCAGAGAGTGACTTTTGCACACTTTGTTTACAAGATCTCAAGAGATATTTTAGCTAGAAAATAGTCTCCTAAGCAAGATTTGTTCTCCAAGTAGTGTGAAGTTCTTGTAAACACTTCTCTTGTGTTTGAAATTTTTAATAGTGTAGCTTTGTTGAGGGTTATCTGAGTGATAGTAAAACTTCATAACTTGACTAAGTGAGGCTTGGGGTAAGGAGGAAGTGATCCCTCCATTGTACATTGAGTTGATTATTTTTCATCAAAGAGAAGGTGCTCATCTTTGTGATTGGTCTTCAAGTTTGAAGAAAGCTTGGTAAACAATCGGTTTGATACTCTATCTTATTCCTTTTGTTTAATAAAATTCTCATTGCCTATATACATTCTTATTTCTGATCAACATTGCTCTCTTCTTTAAATTTACTTGGCTGATTACTACT
>NW_020862369.1:80060-145119 GCF_003713205.1 Coffea eugenioides | reverse complement strand
TTTGGACAAACGGGTGAACTGGCTCCCGTATTCCGCCACCGATTGAGTTCCTTGGCGGAGTCGGATGAACTCGTCTTCCTTCCTCTCCTGAACTAGAGGAGGGAAGAATTTCGCATTGAATTCCCTGATAAAATTCACCCAAGTCCTGGGCGTTTGTTCCCGTTCCCATTTTTGGCGTATGACGTTCCACCAGGAACGGGCCGCCCCTTCTAACTGGAATACGGCAAAAGTCACCTGCCGTTCATCGGTGTAATGCAAGGCCGCAAAAATATCAACCATTTTCTCGAGTCATCGCTCGGCAACATCCGGATCAGGTCCCCCAATAAACTTGGGTGGAGCAAACTTTTGAAACCGTTCGAGAGCTCTGTCTTCGCTCTCGACATGGTTGCCAGGGTTTCCAGGATTAGGGTTTGGATTCTGGCCTTGTTGCTGCACCACTTGTGCCAGTAAGTTAGTCATTTGCTGCATAGCGGCAGCAATTTGCACATTGGGGTCAGGGTTAGGTCCAGTAGAGGTTTCCCCAGTACCCCTATCCAGTGTGGGTTGTCTATGTCCGCGCCCACGTCCCCGTCCACTACGTGTTCCTTCCATAACTTTACTTGGTCTAGACAATGGTACTAAACCAATATAATACAATGCATGTAAGTAAACTCAAAACTTTCCAAACAAATATATACATTCCAAACAAGGCAAACAACACACATATATACAATCAGTCAAGTCAAGTTCAGTCAAGTCAAGTACAAGCATGGACAATCCCCAAGGGAATGGCCTCATCAAAAGAAATATACACGTAGCTAATCTAGCCGTACAAAACGATTAGCTAAGGCCCTTCTCTCTATCCGCCCTATATACAAAACCAAAACTATCCAAACAACTCTAGGAGTCATAACCTAGACCGACGACGAGCTATGAGACCCACCCGACGGAGTGGATCCAACCCCAGCCTCAGGACCCGCGCATGAGTTCTCGTCACTCACGCCCTCAACCACGTCAGCGCAAAGATTCAGGATCGATGCAGCTCGAACCTTCACCTTGCGAGCTCGCTTACTCTCGCGCTCTTGGACTTCCTTCAGCTGAGCGCAGAGGTCATCAACTCTATCCTCTGCATCAACCACGTCCTACTTCAGACCCTCAATGCGCTCGGCCTGTCTCTCATTGGCCCCCCTAAGTTGGGTCACCTCGGCCTCCAGTCGAGCATTCTCTCCGGCCAACTCCTTACGCTCCTTGTCCAGAGCAAACACCAGAGCGTTAGGATAGGCATACTTATGTTTACACTCACAGCGTCGGAGGCGATTAGACGGACTCCAACGTACGACGACACCTCCTGGCCGTATCTGGTACGGGATCACTGGGAGCGCCACACGAGGTCGCTCGCCTGCAGGGTCACCACTCGGTCCACTAGATCCGTCCATCCTACACCAAAAGCAATTAACCATAAATAATCTTAAAGGCCATAAACAATAAACCCTCAAATCAAGCATTCCTATAACACCCAGGCTAATTCAAACCTAGGCTCTGATACCACCTGTGACAGCCCCACCTACCCCTAAGGCGAACCAAAGGGGTTAGCGGACTGCCTGCCCAGCTCTCGCCAGGACTAACGGTGCAGTTTAGAGCGATCTATTGCGTTTCGAAACTTATAACGCCTGTTAAACAAGGGCAAAAGGAAATAACCCAAATAAAAAAAGAAGTTCGAGTCGGCCTATAGTAATAGTAACCGGACCCGTCAGAATCACCAATAGCAAGCAAACATTCACATTTGAACTGAGCAATTACATCCGAAACGACATACAAAGTTTTCAAAAGTTCATATTAAACGTTTGCCAAATTGAAAGTGAAAACGGCCCTAAAGATACATTTAGGGTTTCACTTCATATACAATACAAAAGAGATATACATCTAGTTCATTCGGCAACCATCTATCAAGATTCATTCCAAAAAGAGTCATATTCCTGTAAGGAAAACAAAAGGAACGGTGTGAGCTAATTGCCCAGTGAGCTACAATCACTTCCGCACCCTAGTGCATATAAGCATCAAGTTTTCATTCAATACAGTAAAAATAAGCAAAGGCACACATCAAATATGGTGATAAAAGGATACGGATGGCTCTCAAGAGCCCTTTCCTCGTTTGCATTTCTTGATCGGACGTCATTGACTCTCCGTCAATGTTCAAAAGTAACCAACCGTAGACTCCGCTTTACTTCCACTCCTTCCACCTAACATCCCCCTACCGGGCCCGAAATCCAAACACGTGCACTTTGGTATTACTCGAGTAAACCGGAATCGAGAGTCTCTCATACTACAAGATTCCAAAACATTTCCCCAAGGCACATCAATTGGCACGACCAAGCCCTCGCCGGCTCGATTCAATCAACTACCAATGGGGTTGAGCTCATTGATAACAATTGTAGTCGTTGGATACTTGTCCAAACGACACCAAGTCATGTATTTTCATTTAAGTAAACACTCACGTGTACATTTCAATCACATATACAAGAATATAAGCACATTATGAGATGATAAAGTTACATTTTCCACTTTTCAAACAATTAAAATTCAAAAGCACAAGTTCAATTCAATAGCCCATATATTTAACCCATTACAAGTAGTAGACTACACTTCACCAAGTCGCAATTGTTTTCATGAACTTCCGTCAAAGAACGTGTGCCACACGGTCAACGCTAATAAACATGCAAACAAATACAATGAGACTCGATAACGAGTCATAAACCAAGGCCAAACATGACCCCAATAGGATTCCATAAGAATATATGTGACACCCCGAATATTAGGAGGTTGTTAAAGAAAATACTAAAGTGTATTTCTTTGGGTTTGATTTAAAACCTTATTTTGTTTTAAAAGATTTGAAACCCTAAAAGTTTAATCAAAACCCTAGTTTTACTTGTGATTGATCATTTTCTCAAATTTCTCATTTTTCAACCGAAACCCTAAATTCAATTTATGGAATTGTACAACCTCCACGTTTTTCTTAAAAAATGCCCTATTATTTGGGAATTATTCATTTATTATAGCCCTACTACCCAATCATTCCACAATAAGTGTAAATAAACCTAGAAAGTAGGGTTTCACTCTTCGGTTTCAAGATTGGAGCAAATTAGGGTTTTTGCGATTTTTTTCACCGGATGAATTTTCGGTACGGAGCAAAGATCAAAT
Organism: Coffea eugenioides; assembly: GCF_003713205.1. NCBI lineage: Eukaryota > Viridiplantae > Streptophyta > Magnoliopsida > Gentianales > Rubiaceae > Coffea > Coffea eugenioides. The sequence goes on along the minus strand of NW_020862369.1, from coordinate 141,942 downwards.
TTGGTGATTAAAAGTGACTTTTAAGTGAGAAATAATATGTGATTAGGGGCAATGATATAAGGTCAGTGAATAGGAAGTAAAAACCCTAGTACGTGTGTTTTTAAAAAAAAATAGCGCGAACCGGCGGGTCCCGCGCACTACCGATTGAACGCACCACTTGACCACCACTTTCTTACCATACAAGTCTATTGATATTTGAGCAAAATATCTCCTAATTTACAGCTAAGCTTGACTGAAATTTGTGGCTCAAATGCAAGGAAGGAAAGAGAAAATTTTTGTGGTTGAGGTTAAGCCAAGTGTTGGCCAAACTTGTGGTTAGAATTAATTCTTATCTTTCTACCTTATTATAAGACAAACTTAGCTTAATCTCCTTCATTATTTTCTGCATCTTGGCCGAATAAGGAGAGAGAGAAAGGGAGAGCAAGAGTTGCATCATTTTCTTCTTGATTTACACCAACCAAGTGCTAAAATCGAATTCTAAACCGATTGATCGTAAGTTTGGAAGCTTGGGAAGCTAAGAGAACCAAAAATTTCAAGAAATAGTGGAGGATCACTCTTGCAAGCCTTCTTTTTGAGGTATAAAATCTGATCTATGGCTTTGATCCTTTTATTCTTGTTTAAGATGTTATTTAGCTTAAGTTTTGGCTTGATTTCAAGATGTGCAAGTGGTTGTGATGATTATTGGATGAAATAAACAAGTTAGGGTTTGATTAATTTCTGTCTACACTTGTTGTATAGCTGCATATGTTGAATATAAGTTTATATAAGGGGCTTTAGTAGTGATTGGAACAAGAAATTTGAGAAAGTTTCATTGAAGACCAAAAATTTCAGATTCTGGAAAATTTTTCCCCTCTTTCTGCCCGGTTTTATTTCTCCTAGTTAGAGGCCGAATTGGCCTTGGCTTAAAACATGCAAGTTGTAGGGAATGACATTTTAGAGGTGCCTACAAAATTTAAGGTCAATCGGAGCAGCGTGGAATGAGAAAAGTCGAAATTACCCTTGCTGTCCTGGTTTTACCCGAATTTGGGAATTGCTTCTGTAATTGGTTGTTTTGGTCAGGAATGCTTCCGAATTGGTTGTTGAGGTCTTCTGATGACATGTATACCTGTTTCTTATCTTTCAGCTGGTTTTGGAATTTCTGGATTTGGACTTAGGTAGGCTGAGTTATGATGTTTGCCCTAGAACAGGTTCTGTGAATCTGTTTTTGTGATTCTGGTATAGTATCTTGCATTTTTGACCTGGTTACACTCGAAACTGGGTTGAGTGACCTTCTACAATATTGTAGCTCTATTTCTTAGCTTCGAAACGGTGGGTCTTTCACCTTCATCCGATGATCGTAGTGCCTTTGATACCATTACCGTAAAATGACGTCAAAACTGTTTTTCTGATTTTGAGCTTAACTTTCATTTCCGGACTTTTCCCTAGCTTGACTTGTATTTGTACTACTTGGAGCTTGCTGAATGGCTATTGGATGAACTTGTTGTTGTGTGTGTACCTTTGGGTTGGAATGAGAAAAATAATGAAGCCATGACGGCTGGAAAAGTAAGCAAATTCAGGGAAAGTGCTGTCCGAACTTTGAAGGAACTCGTTTGCGTTGGGTTTGTGATCTAAGGCTTGGATTTGAGCAAGGCAATGTTATATGATGGATGGTTTCTGAGCCATTAGGTGAGTGACCTCAAACTATTTCTAAAGTTATTTATGAACCGTTTCCTGCATTATTTACTTTTAAACTGTTTCCAAAGTTACTTTTGAACAGTTTTCTTGCATATCATGCGTGCTTGCATATGAGTGTTCCTTGTTGCTGTATTCCTTGACTTATTGGCTTGTTATTATTGATTGGTAATGCGTTAAGTGCTTTCGATGATTGTTAAAACGAGTTTTCTAGGCGAGTGTGTACTTTATCGCACTCGACCTAAATAAATATGAAATTTTCAATGATTAATGATTAAATGCTAGTTGCGCATGAATGTAAGCCATTTGGCTGAACTGGCCACTGCCCTTCGTTACCGATCGACTCGAGCCAGAAGCGGACTCGGTCGGGCGATATGGTGACCCTGGGTGAATTTGGTATACTCGAGTATTACCTTGTAGTCCGACTACGTCCGGATGGGTGGAGTCCGACCAATGGTCGGATGGGTGGAGTCCGGTCAACGTCCGGAAAAGGGGATGAACGAACAAAAGGATGAACGAGGGATTCTACTTACAAAAAAATGTATTTTCAAACGATTGGAGGAATAAGGGGGAATGTCAAGGGAACGAACGAACAAACGAATAGCTCCATGTGAGCCCGTATCCTTTTAATGTATGTGGTAATATCGCTTTCCATGGTAATTGTTTCTTGACTTATCATTTGATTTATGACATCATTGATCTATGACATCATTGAAATGAACTATTGTGAAACCGATTTGATTACTGATTTTACTGGTTACTCGCTGAGCTTCTAGCTCACCCCAAAAATATTTTATTCCCCTCCACAGGGCTCAAGGCGAAGGAAGGCTTGTAGTACTTATTCACGTGGCTGGATGACATATATCTTGTACAGTTTGGATTTGGAATCATTTGATGTATAGTTGGGAATTAGTTTCCGCTGCATTTGTGACATGTAGGTTCTGCCAATCACTAATTTAGTGATTTAAACTATTTTGATAGTTTTTGCCAAAGATAGACAGGGTGACGCTCGCTTAAAGGCCGTTGTATTTTATGTCTTGTTGCAATATGTTTTCTATCTTTTGAGGCAATTAAACATTTCTCATGACATGTTTGACCTTACTGCTTTATGATTTCAAATCCATGATTGGGGTATACTATTTGCGATTATCTCAGCGTCTTCCCTTTTATTCTCATATTTGTTTAGCGTGATCAAAGTCTCACTTTTCAAATTTCGTTTAGGTGCATTCATTTTATGCCATGTTTATATGATTGTTAAAGTTATGAGTGGCCAAATAAGTAAAAAGGGACCGAGGGCAAAGGGTTATGTCACCCCAAGCTCCAGGGGATAATTAGGGAATGATTGCTGGATTGAACCGAAACCCTAGAAATGAAGGAAAACACCTACATAGCTCCCACCATTGACCATACGATTGATATCCTAGAACGGTTGGTTAAGTACCAAAGCTCTGGACCAATAAGCCAACCTAAGAACCAGGAGAGGTGTGAAAATGAAATAATTCTTGAAGGTCGTCTATCTTGGTTTCCCGAGGGACCTAACCTTGAAACAGTAAGATTGATTTGAAAGGATACTATAAGGCACTAATGGGACTACGAGATTTTGATCCCTTTTCAAACCACTTCATAGACAAGTATCGAAGATTGAAGTAAGACATGGAAAATTTTATATCAAGGAATAAAGTCCCCGTATCCGGTTGTAATTTGAATTAATGGTAGTGATTTTATGGAGACTTAAGAACTCATCCATGTTCGGCAGAGAATAGCTAAGATTTATATTTCGGGGTGACCTATAAGCAAAAGAATGAAAGAGTACTATGACTTGAGCTTCCATTATGAATAGTTACTTATTTTGATCCTCTGATCTACCTGGCAGGCTAGCATTTGACTTAAACCAACCGGTGAGATGACAACCTTGGAAGAAATGCGTAAGGAAATGGATATTCTTCGAAATGAGGTAGAATTTCAAAGAAAACTAGTTGAGTACTGGGAAGGACGGTGGAAACAAGAATATGCAGAGAAAACTGAGTTGCTACGCCAGAACGTAGAACTGGAGAAGAAACACAAAGGAAATTCTCAAACTAGTCAGGCCGTCACTTCTCATGTAACTTGTGGATACTGTGGCAAGATTAACCACACTGAAGCCGGGTGCTGGAGAAAGCAAGGAAAATGTTTTAAGTGCGGTAGTACCGAGCATAAGTTTTCGAATTGCCCTGGTAACCCTATCAAAAAGAGGAAATACTCAGCAGCCAGCTAGGCTGCTATAAAGCAATCAAGTGCCAGATGGAAGTAATTAGTACTAATGGTTATGAAGGGGGTTCTAGTAGTGGAAGTTTTGCGAGTGAGGATGCTTTGACTGCACTTAAGGGATAGGGGTTGTAGTACCCTAGAATAGACTAGCACTTTTGGACATTTCACCTTGTGGAAAAGGGAAAAAGTCTCTTGTTTTGTATCTTGGCAATTTGGCACGTTTTGTTACGACCTTATTGTTTCCCCTTTTCCTTTTGAAATGATTTGATAAATCTATTCCCACTTGATGTACCTATTATGATCCTTATGACATATGAAACTTTACTCCGCTTTTGATTTGTTTTACGATTTACATGTATATCCAAAATGTTGCCCACACTTTTAGACTTATAATAAGACACGAACCGTATTAGACATAGTCGAGATTGTGCTTGAGAATATAGACCACCCAAAGGTCTGGAGGCGACTAGGGATCCTGACCAAATCGAGAACTTGGTGTCGAAGTTGGAATCCAATGTTTGGTTACCAATTTGATATATTAATACTGTGAGACTTGGGTTAATGAAAGAAAATCTTTGGTAGATTTCCGAGCATAATGATTGAGGAGTCGGATATCACATTTGGAATGGAAGCTTGAGGGTATATATATATATACAATAACGAGACTTGAACGATGTGTCCACTAAGAGCAAATGCTCCATTGTCTCACATAGTCAGAAATTTCGACCAATGGCAAGGAGCCGTGATATTATTTCAGTTGAATTTAAAGTAGAGTTATTACCAGTTGAGGACTCTAAAAATGATGTGTTTAAAATCACTTCCAATTCAAGATAGAGACACTTTGAACTTTCGATTACGCCATTGGGTTGACCAATGCACTAGTAGCAACTATGACCTGAATGCATTGGGGTTTTAGATCATAATTGGATTAATCTGTGGTGGCATTTATTGATGATATATCGGTATACTCTAAGGTTTGAGAAGATCATGAAAGATACTTGGAGATGTGTTACAAACCCCGAGAATGCACCAACTTTCGTTAAGTTCGACAAATGTGAGTTCGATTGGAAGGAAATAGCCTTTCTAGGTTATACAGTATCTAAGGAAGGAATTATTATTGACTCAACTAAAATGAAAGATTGTATAAGAGGAAACGACCAGAAAAGCATATTGAAGTTTGGAATTCTCGGAATTAGCCGAATACTTCCTTTGGTTATCAAGGACTTTTGTAAGAGTGCAAGACTTGGCAAACCATTTGAGGTTCTATATGTAAGGGAAAATCTTGAGATGCAGAATGTTAATCGGTGTACATGTGTAGGAGGTAATTTTGTGATTTACACAGATGATTCAAAGGATGGTTTAGAATGTATATTAATAAAATATGATAAGGTGATTGTATATGCCTCTAGGAAGTTAAAATATTACGAGAGGAAGTAGCCACCTCCTGATTTGGGAGTAAATGACTACAATATTTGCCTTAAAGAAGTGAAGATATTGCCTATAAGAGATAGACATGAGGCCGATTAAGTTGCTCTATGACTTGGAAGTTAAAATACTTATTGAAGAAAAAAAAATCAAGGTTTGATTGCTAGTCGAATGAATGGAAATTGTCAAGAGCAAGTTCGAAAAATGTAAGTTGGTGATCGATCAGATAGACTTAACCCTGAAGGGAATGATATTTTCTCAAGTGTGAATTTCGAGGACGAAATTCTGTTAAGGAGGGGAGGATGTGAGGACCCGAAAAAAATTCTTATTTTATCGAATATTAATGGTTTAATTAAGTATTTATCCACCTGTTTTTCTCAAATAATTTATTACGACCATTTTAAATCCATTCGTATGGAATAATGTCTTCATTATGCTTTTAAAATGTCCCGTTAACAACTTCAATTTTCGGAGGATTGTTTAAGTGGGAAATAATGAACACGAGTGTTTCAAGGTGATATTGTATTCGAGAGTACGATTATCCTAGGGAAATTAAGAACGGATAATAGCAGATTAAGAAAAGTTAATCGAGAATTAAAGGTGAATAAGTTCTAAGTGAGCATATACTAATCACGCGTGGATAGTTTTCCAAAAGACGCATGGATACAAATTTATTGGAGATTTGAGGAGTTAATACTCGACTCATGTGAGGACTCGTAAAACTCCTATTAAAACCCTAATTTGAGCTTATTTAATTATTTACTTGTTCATTTATTCCGAGTATTATTTTCTAGACCTATTGAACCTAATTACGTGGTAATATAACTTCGTTATATTTTTAAAATGATTCGTTTCGAAAATTAATTTCCCGGAGCGCGTTTAGTAAAAATAGTGAATAGTGCTTGGAGATTTTATCCGCGTAGTAGCACAATAAGCTTGGAATATTTGAGACTTGTACTATGGTCCTAAAATAGGTAATCTTATGAATAAATATTCAAGTGATAGTTAATAGTGCAATCGTTATAAGAATTTCTCGGAAGTTTCGCGTTATAACGTTAAATTTGACGGTACGCGTTTTCACACGCGCGACTTTATTTGAGGGACAGTAGACCCTTATTTCGGAACAATTAAGAGTGAATAATATTTACCTGAATATATATGCATGGGAGGTTTAGTGCATTAGTGAACCAAACGCGCGAGAAAATCGAGCCGTAATCGCACCAAACGGCCCCTAATGAGAGTTGACTTTTGGGTGAATTTCCACCACTTATTTCACCTTCTCTTGGAAGCTAAAGGAAATCAGATTTCTCTCCATCTTCTCTCTCCTCATTGCCGACCAGCTCCCTCCTCTCTCTAACTCATTTGCTTCAAAATTTCTGCTCACTAATCTCACTCAAAACCACCCCAAATCATCTCCAAATTCAACCAAACTTGCACCACACCTAGCTTGACACTTGAGGATCATTTTGAGCTGCAAACAAGGGCTGGAAATCACGGCTTTTCTGGGGTAATAGAGGGTTGAAAATTCTGCTGAACATCAACCCAAAGTAAGTGATGATCCACTCTTGGAAACTTGAAGTTTGGAAGCTATCTTACCTTGTTAAGTTCATGCATGCATTTGGTTAGCTTGTATATGGTGTAAAAATGTGATAGTGGGCTCTTGGAATTCCCACACTTGGGTTGTTGTTGCTGATGTGATGATTGATGGTGATTAGATTGTTGGTTTAGTGGTTAAAATGATGCATTAGTGGTGGGTAATTAGTAGAAACTTCATTGGGTGTAAGAAGCTAAAATTTCCGATTTTGCCCCTGCCATGTTCGGCCATTTCCAGGCCAATTTTTAATTGTATAATGGCTTGAATTGGATGCTTATAGGATGTATGAGATGTGTGAAAAATTTCATTGGAAAATATTGAGGTTTGATTGAGCAAATGAATTTTTCTTGAGAAACTGCAAATCTGGAAAACTGTTCGCGTATGATTCTGACCAGTGGTAGTATTTTGGCTATAACTCTGTCCTCGGATGTCGAAATCATGTGCCGTTGGTGGCGTTTGAAACTAGACATTCCTGGATTTAATTTGGTATATAATGCACGTTCTGATTCTTTGTGAGCAAGCCGAACCAAATGTTTTAAGTTCGCTGTCCTGTTGCTCTGTTCATCTGGAATGAAGTGTTCAGGCAGCAACTTGATGCCCGATTTTGAACCAGATGGGTGCCAAATTTGGAAACGATTTCTTCTGTGATATTTTAGTCCTATGAATTTATTTTCCAACGGCATAAGCCATACTCGATTCCGAGTTAAATTGATTGAGTTGTGACTAAAACAAGAGGACTGCCCTGTTTTGGAAAAACGTAATATTTGGACTGATTTGGGACAAAAACTTGGGAGTGATCTTATTAATTGAAATTTTGGTGCTAAACCATTACCAAAGGTATCATGAATGTATCTTAGACCTTTATTTCACCAATGAACCATGGTTGGATAGCTTTCTTGGTTAAACGATTGGAAATTGGGAAATGAAAGTCTCAAGGCAGATTGCCTTATAATTTTCCTGAACTTTGGTTGACTAATTAACTATCTTACCGAAAGTATTTTTCCCTGAAATTTGATAGAACGGTACCTTTCATATGGGAGTAAAATACTTCCAATTTCGGTACCAATCCAAGTTCGTTTCGATAACCAATTAAATTGCTAGAGTTGGAGGTTCAAATCTGGAAAATTCTTCTCCAGTCTTGAATTTCCCCAACTTCGGGCTACCGTATCTCGGTACTCGAAACTCCGATTCTTGATCCGCTTGTTTTGTTATAAACCTCACTTGTAACACTAATTGAGCTGCAAATTTCAGAGGCCGGTTTGCAACGTGTGAATCGTGCCGAATTTCCAAAGTTGGCCGAAATCCAACTTAATTCTGCCATGAAAACCAATCCTGCATCTTCAAGCTCATTTTTGAACACTTTCCACTTTGATTCATGGAAAAGTGTCTTCTAGTAACTTATAGTACTTTCTAAGAGGTTTCCAATGGTATAAAGTTTTCCAATTCTCGACTTATGCCGAGCGAGTTACGATTTTTCAAAGATTTAGGATAAAACTGAAATTTCTCAATTTTCAAGGCAAAGGAGTTTTTCCAAAATTCTTAATTCTCTTAGTATTATTCAAACGTTTTGCCCTCGCTTTTCGTGATAAAAACTCAAATAATATTGTACATAATAAAAGGCTAGTTGAACCTCGATTTGCGTGTAATTGAGGTTCCTTTTGTGAAATAATCTTTAGATTGTACTAGAGTACAATCTTCCTTGATAAGTGGGTTATTTGTGTGATTATCCGCTATTAATTGCCAGGCGCACAAGGAGACCTTCAAGAGGATCTCACTGTGGACACTTGAATCTCCAAAGAATAATCCCTATTGAATTGCTCGGTGAGTGTCAAGTGTGTGAATCTTTGATACTTGCTTATTTGTGGTAATTGTTGGAAGTTTTAAAAATAAGGGCGGGTGCGTACTTTATCGCACTCGTTCTAATTTCAAACGAATGATTGAAATGTATTGAATGAATGAATGAAATGAAATGCTATGTTATGATTACATATGTCGTTGGAGTGAACCTCCTCGACTTTCAAATGAATGGGGGACGCCCAAACTCATAGGCCAACCCTAGACTCGAGCCGGCAATGGGCTTGGTCGGGGACTTGGGCGAGCCATGAGATACATATAAGCTCGACCTAATAAGAGGTCTTGCTTGGCATACTCGTAGAGTATCGCCCAATAATAGACTTGTGGGCCCTTGGGGTGTACGGTGGACGGAGGGAAGTAAGTGGTGATCTACGGAAATGGAAATACCGACCCGGTTGACAGGAGGGTCAATGCGGGAAGGTATACGAATGACAACAGCAGATCGAGTGGAACTTAGCTCCTGAGAGCTACTATATCCTTGAATTGTTTCTGATTACTTTTCCTGTTTGAATGATTGATTATTGAAAAGACATGGCTTTATTTATTAAATTTGGGATTGTTATTTGACTAAGTGCTTGCATGTGTGTTCTTGGCCTCACGAGCGTTTAGCTCACCCTGTAGATTTGTTTTCCTTAACAGGATTGGACTTGGAGAAATGTTGGAGAAACCCCTCTTGGCGTACTCTTATTTTTTTAGGGTTTCCGTTGCACTTTGGGGCTAGACTTGTGGTTGATATATATATATTTTGAATATTGATGTATTTCGAGATTCCGATGTAATGATTGGGCAGATGTTGAATATTGATAAGTTTGAATGCTTACGCACTGATTGTATTTATGATATTTAATTGTAACGTCTAGTATTGTATTAAGCTTGGACGGAAATTGCTTGAGTCCTGGCGAGAGCTGGGCAGGCGTCCCGCGGATACCCTTTGGTTCGCCTTAGGGAGAAGTGGGGGCGCCACATTTCCAGTCACCAAGCTTCAACACAGTTTTGATATCAGACCATATCTAACTCTGCACAAGTCCAAATTGAGAATGGTTTATGGTTTATGGCATTAGAAACTAGGTTCGAAATGCTACAATTCATCAGAAGAAATCGTTTCCAAACTTTTTTCACAAAAGGGACAAAATCAAGACACAAAATGCAGCTTCCCAGTTTCTTTCGGACAAACAGATAAAACAGCTCAGTCCACTTTGCCGATTTGCTAGGGTTTCCTCAATACAAATTAGCAGGGGAATTTTATACCGTTGAATATCTCTTGATGTCTAGTTTCGAATGCCACTAACGGCACTCAATTTTGACTTTTGTACAAAGAGTTATGTTTAGACAAAGTACCCCTGTCCTGGTGACCGTTTTCCAGATTTCTTCCTTTCACCAAAACTCAAGTTTTGTGTAACCAATTGAAATGATTTTCGAAAGACACTTTCTACACACATAATAAAACATATATCAATCAGTTTAGCAGCCAAATAAGCAACAAAATTTGAATTCAAAGCTGGACAACAAGAACAGCAATTTCGGCCAGCTCCCTCTCACGATTTTCCTCCAATTTCTCTCCACTATCAACCCAATATCAAGCTATAATTCACACCAACAACAATAATCAAGCAATAACCTCAAGTTAGCTACCTCATAGGTCACCTGAAGGCTACTAGCTTAGAATATAAAGCAAGATAAAAGTTTCATCAAGTCCACTAGCTTAGAATCTCGATTAGGGTTTCAAACCCATGAAATCCAACCTATAATCTTGGTAAAATTTGAAGAGCAAAGGAGGGGTGAAGTGGTTACCTTTGAAGCTCTTAAACCATAGATGAAGGTAAGACTTTTCACCAATCTCTCAGCAAGAAACACCACAAGCTTACACCTTTTTTCTAGCTAGAGCCAAATTCCAAGAGGTTTGATGGTTGGACGAAGAACTTGAGCAAGTTGGAGCAAGAAGATGAAGTTTTTCTCTTCCCTTTTCTTTCCCTTGGGTTCAGCCAAATGAGAGAGGTGAGGGAGTGTTTTTTGGTTTTGAATTTTGTGGAAGAAAAGTGTTGGACAAGCTAACTTAAAGTTGTGCAAAAAGTCAACTTTTAATAGTGGCGAAGTAGTGCATTGTACTACCACTTTCTCTCTCATTTGTTACACTTATACACTAATCCTCCAAGATAATTCCTCTAACACTGTAATTACTCATACTCACTAGTCTAATATTAAATCCTCAAATCTCCAATTAGTCGTACCGGCGCGCCTTTCGAGAAACTTTCGATGCGAACGCGATAAAGCGAAATTTAAGGGAAATTCACGCAATAATAGTATAATTAAATAACACTAGGACAAATAATTATAAAATGACTAAATTAAGAATAAAAAACATGAGTCCTCATAGATTCAATCTCCCCCTTAAAAGAATTTCATCCACGAAATTCATATCTTGATTCGGAAATAGGTTTGGATATTTCTGTCGAATCTCCTCCTCTACTTCCCAAGTTGTTTCCTCTATTCCGTGATTCCTCCATAGAACTTTTACCAGAAGGATTCGTTTATTCCTTAGTTCCTTCACCTTACGATCCAGAAGCTTCACTGGTTTCTCTTCATAAGTCAGTGCCTCGTTGATCTCAATATTTTCTAGTTGCAGTACATGGGAGGGATCTGGGCGGTACTTCTTGAGCATAGACAGGTGGAAAACATTATGAATTCGAGATAAATTTTGTGATACCCCGACTTTTAGGAGAATGTTTTGTTTAGTCTCAACGAGGATATTACGGTTTCTTTATTTTATTTTTATTTTAAGACAATGTTTTGTTTTAAAAACCAGAAACCCTGCTTGTACTCAAAACCCTAGTTTTACTTGTGACTAATAGGTTTTCTTAAATCTCTCATATTTTAATCGAAACCCAAATTTTAATCTATGGAGTTGTAAAATCCCTCATATTTTTCTTAAAATTTCCTTTTATTTGGAATCCATTACCTTATAATATGTGACAGCCCCACCTTCCTCTAAGGCGTACCAAAGGGGTTAGCGAACTGCCTGCCCAGTTCTCGCTAGGACTACTAAGACGGTTATACTGTGAGAACCCGTAAATTTCCTTATTTCTAGGCCTTATTTTAATTATTTGCACGCATTTTATGCATTTTCTTTATTAGAAAATTTGCTAAATAATTTTTATGAGTAAATATAGTTTTTAGAAGATTTTCTAGTATCGGTTAGATTTTGAGAAATTAAGAACGTATATCGGACGTGGGACCCGCTAGTGCGGAAAGTTCGGTCAAATTCGGCCAATTAAGTTAAGTTTGGGATACTGGGTTTAATTTACCGGGTGTTATGAGATAATTAGAGGTTACCAAGTGGATTGGTGTGAGAGGAAACAAAGTGATATGCATGCATTAAATAGGGTGACAAGTGTCACCATATGATTAAATCTTGCATTTTGACTACTATTCACCTTTTTACCATTTTTCTAAATAAACCCAAAAATTGATCAAAATCACTTCATTTCCAAGCTTATTGTGGCCGGCTCTCTCCAAGCAAAAGAAAGGAAAAGCTCTCCAAGTTCTTGCTTCAATCTTGCTCAAATCCAACAACTCAACCATTTAATCTTGCTTTTGTTCCATAAAAACCCTTAAGTGAGTGATTGTGAGGTGATTAGTGGAGTTGTTTGGAGGATTAAGGTGCCAAGTTGCTCTTTTCCTTTGGTTACTAAGGTGAGTAGTGAAGGAACCCCTCTCCTCTATCTAATGATGTCTAATTAATGACTTGTGGTAGCCTAAGGGGTGATTTGGTGGATTATATCATGATTTTGGTTGAATTTGGTGAAGTTTTATAATTATTCATGATTTTTCTGTTTTCATATGATTAATGTTGTGTGGTTATGTATGATGGTTGGAAATGATCTGGAATGAAACCTTAGTGTGTCAATTGTAGTTATTTGCGGAAAATTTCCGCATTGAACGGAAATTTCGGAAGTTAGGGTTTCGATTACCCCCTTTCTGCCTGGTACTGTTCATCATAGTTAGAAGCCGAATTAGCCTTGGGTTAAAACATGAAAGTTGTATGGAATGATATTTTAGAGATTCCTACAAAATTTCAGGCCAATCGGAGTAGCGTAACTTATGAAAAGACTGAAATACCCCTGCTGCCCTGTTTCTACCCGAACTTGATAATTGCTTCTGTAATTGGTTAATTTGGTTGGGAATACTTCTGATTTGGTTATTGAAGCCTTATTAAGAAATGTAGCCTGGTGTCTTAGCTTTCGGATGGCTTTGGAATCACTTGATTTGGACTTAAGTAGCCTGAATTACGGTTCGTTAACCAGAATGCTGTTTGTTAACCTGTTTTTGCGGTTCTGGTTTAGTATATTGAATTTTTGACTTAGTTGCACTATGAACTGGACTGAGTAGCCTTCTTCAACATTGTAGCCCTACCTCTTAGCTTCGAAACAGTGTATATTTCACCTCCATCCGATAATCGTAGTGCCAATGGTGCCAAAACTACAAAATGATGTCAAAAACTGTTTTTATGGTTTAGAGCTTAATTCCATTTCCGGATTTCCCTGGTTTACTCTAGTGCTTATACATTCTTATGGAGCCCTATTTTGGTAGTATTTGGAATTGGTTTATGACTTGTAATCGAGTTTTATTGTGCTTATTTGAATATTTTAGGGCGTGACGGTGAGTAAAGACGCTCTTTGGGCGGAAGTTTACGAAATTCCACTTGCTTGCTTGGTGAGTGTACTACTCACTTGCTTGTTACTGTGTGGCTTTGTCTATTTGAATTGGATGCCTTGAATGCTTATTTGCACTATTGAAACTGATTAAAATGAGGGTGTACTTGACCGCTCTCACCCCTTTTGTATTATATATGACTGTTTACCGTGAAATTGAATGATACATGCTAATACTTGAATTGGTGTCGTATGGACGAGTATCCAACGGCCTTACTGTTATCACTGAGCTCACTGCTTAACCCTGTTTATGGGTCTTATTTGGTTTGGAAATATTTTTCCGAGTTATATGACATGGCACCCACTACTCACCGACGATTTGATTTGCGTTTGGCTATCTTGCGATTCCGGCTTGTGTGAGCACGTTTTATTTTCCCGGAACGTTTTAGATCGCGTTTGTCTGCAACGTTAGTCCTGGCGAGAGTTGGGCAGGCAGTCCGCTAACCTCTTTGGTTCGCCTTAGGGAAAGGTGGGGCTGTCACATATACACAACTAAAATGTTTTGAAATATATTAGCGTGCTTAAACAATTCAACAACCATGAAACGGAAAACAAAAAAAAAATTGAAACGGAAAGTGAATAGTGACTGCCACGTCACAATCCGGCCGATTTCTTGCCGGATATCCGACCGGATTCCTGGCCGGATTAGAGGCAGTAGCCATTCCACCTGATTCCAAAAATTCCCCTGCCAATCCGGCCGGCAATCCGGCCAAGAACTGGCCGGATTTGCGGCCGGATTCTCCTGCACAGTTTCCCGCCAAAATTTTTCCTTTCTTCGTTCAAATTCCACATTTGTCCAAAACCCAACCGAATACAATTAACTTCATATAACCCTAGAAAATGGACATTTACAAACCAAATATAACACATGAACATGATTACATACTTTTGTAAACCACATCCGTACATTTATAAATCAAAAGGGAAACATTTGAATCAAGGTACATTTAGGGTTTCCAACCACTGAGGAGCTATACAAAAATATCTAGACTAGCTCAACTCATTCTTCAAAATCACAGGTCCAAAAGGTTGTTCTCTGTAAGGAAAACAAAATTAACGGAGTGAGCTTTCGCCTAATGAGGTACCATCACTCAAGCATTCAAGGAGCACATAAACACAACGATACTCAATTCAAATACGTTCATCAAGTGAACGGCCCCACCTCCCCCTAGGGCGTACCCCAGGGTTCGGCGGGTCGCCTGCCTAGCTCTCGCCAGGACTCACTCACTCATAGCTCAAAAAAAAACGTACATCCATAGAAAATAAATAACACATCCACTTCAACTTAATATATACATTGATGCTCAAATACAGATACAAAGCTTCTATACACCAAAATAAAACTTCAAAGTGTTTACAATTCGAGTAAAATCAACCCTAGTCGGGTACTAGCATGAGTACAAATACAAAATTCAAAATAACTATACTACGCTAGCCTGTACACGTCTCACGCCTCGCTCGTACCCCTTGTAAGAAAAACAAATGGCGTGGAATGAGCTAAAAGCCCAGTGAGGATCCAAATAACAAATTGACCATTTTTCAAAGTACAAATATCAACGTAGCAAATTAAGGAGCATCAAAAGTTCATAAAAGTGAACAATAATACTTCAAGTAGCAAATCTCAAAGTGAGCGAGTGTAAAAGTTTTTCAGAAGAAACAATAAGCCCATAAGCAATAATCATTCCAAAGTATAAGGATATAGATGGCTCTCAAGAGCCAAATTCCCATTGCATCACCAGAGCTTGATCAAGTAATAGTTGACACTCCGTTAACCTTCATGTAAGTAACCAATCCAGTAGAGTACCACTTACACTACTCTCCGTCCACCATTCACACCCCCTACTGGGCCCAAAATCCTTAATAAACACTGGTGGTAATACTCGAGTATACCGATTAGTCGAGGAGATAACACTCTACTCGACATCACTAACTACCCATGGTTCGTTATCTAATCGACCAAACCCTTGCCGCCTCGACTCGATTAACTAGCCAGTGGGGTTTGGGTCCCCAAGAAGTCGATGAGATAACATCTCTAATCGACGGAATTAAAATAAAAGTATGGAGACGGGAATGAGAGGCACCTCCCACTCTGATTGAGTGTGGTACATACTGCCGCTCCACACTTACAAATCAAGTACAAATATATCAAGTTAATTACAACAATAAACAAGTATATATCATGTTAGGGCAAGTGCGATAAAGTACACTCTTGCCCGATCAACAAATCTCATATCATGTTTTTACATTGATCAAGTATTGTGAACAAGTGCCCAGTTCAATCAGGTATTTGGAAGCACTCACGAAAAGATGCGGTGCCTTTACGAGTTACGTTCAGGTATTACTCCGTGTGTGGAATCCAAATCTGCGATAAAACATTGTTTAAGAACTTTGGAAATCGACTAAGGGTCGAAACTTAAACGTTTCGTTTAATAAGAACCAAGTAATTGAAATTCATTTGGAGAATCTTCGTAGAACACTCATTCGCTTTTCAAACTGTGAAACTTTGTAACAATTATGTTTGAAAATACCATTTGAGTCGAAAGTACGAGGAAAACGTCTTGGGAGTAGTTGTTATTTCATTTCCCAAGGGTACAAGTTTGGCCAAATTCTAACTTATATACCTCGATAACAGAAGACACATCTATCCTAGATGGTTCAAGTGGTATTCACTCTCAAGCCTTACTCAAGTCGTAAGTATCTCTTTCTAGTCCTCGGGCGTAAATTTGGGCAGCACGCCCCTTTGTATTTACCTATTTTCCAGCCATTCATGGCTTCATTATTTTCCTCAATCAGTCCCAACATTACACACAACATAAATGCATTATAATAGCCATTCAATAGGCTCAATGTCATATGATTACCGAACCAAGCTAGAAAAAATGACCGGAAATGTAGTTTAAGGCCTAAAATCAAAGGCAGATTTGACGTCACTTAGTGTATCGGACACAACTGAAGCTATGCTTATTATATTAGGGTGAACTTTATACCGTTTCGAAGCTAAGACAGAGTGATACAACTTTGATGAAGACCACTCAGTCCAGTTCGTAGTGTCGCTAGGTCAAAATTTCAATGTACAAAACCAGAATCTCACAAACAGGTTAGCTAACCGCACTATGGTTAAAAGACAATAACTCAGGCTACCGAAGTCCGATTGAGGTATTTTCAGGGGCGTTGGAGAGCTAAGACATAGAAATACAACTTCTATGTTTTGGTAAAATGCTAAGTCAGTACGCATCAGGGTGAACAGACGGGGTCAGATTGGTGAAATGTCAAAACTGTCTGCTGGACTCTACCTAGGGCAGTCTCGGGGGTATTTTTGTCTTTTCATGAGATACAGTGCTCTGATTGCACTGAAATTTTTCAGGCAACTATAAAACATTATTATATACAATTTTCATGTTTTGTACTAAGTCTAATTCGGCCTCTATCAAGGTGAACTAAAACCGGGCAGAACAGGGCACTAAGGATTTTCACTTCTGGAATTTTGCTACATTCAAGGTATAATTCACATTTCTAGCTTAAAACCATCACTACCACCTCATATACAAGCTTATATACATCATATACCATCCACACAATAAGAAATAGGGCTGAACAATACAAAACCCTACCTTACTAATGCACCCCAAATCATCACAACTACTTGTATAGCCACCAATTTCATCAAAACATGAGTTGTATAGCAACTTAAGCCAAAAATAAAAGAACCAAAGATAAGGGATAGACAATATACCTCATAAAAACCTTACAAAGGATATCCTCCACCACTCCTTGCAAAGTTTAGCTTCCAAGCTTCCTAAGCTCCCAAACTAGTGATTAATCGGTTTAGTTTTTCTTGTTTTCACTAAAAATGTTGGATTCAAGGTTGGAAATTGGAAAGCTCTCTTCACTCTTCTCCCTCTCTTGCTCTCGGCTGGTATGCTGAAATTATGGAGGAAATTGGTTGGTTTTTGGTGATAAATATGGTGAAAATTAGTTAGTCAACAATCCAATGGAAGACCGCCATTTGTTGCTTCAAGATTCATTCTTAAATTTTTCCCTTTTCCTTGTTTTTTTGGTCAAATAATTCGGCCACTCCATGCTGAGATTGAGGGAGATATTTTGCAATAATATCAAGGATATTTTAGGGTAGAAAAGTGTTGGTCAAGTGGTGTGGTCAATCGGAAAAAAAATGGTACACGTCGGTTCGACCCGATTTTCCATAAATCGCGTATACTAGAGTTTTAACTTATAATTCACTAACTTATTATTATCACTTCTACTCACACACTTAACAACACCTAAAAATCACTCTTAATCACCAAATTTGATCCACACTCCACACCGGATAGTCATACTACGGATAGACGTAAAAACCCTAATTCGCGCTAACTTGAAATCGAAAAGAGAAAACCCTTACTTCTATATTCATTTGCACTTATTGTGGGGTGATTAGGTAGTAGGGCCATTATAAAGTAATAATTTCCAAATAAAAGGGAATTTTTAAGAAAAAATATAAGGAATTTGCAAGTCCTCACACTCTCTCCCCCTTAAAGAAATTTCATCCTCAAAATTTTCTTACCATCAGGACTATAACACCCTAAGTTAAATGGCAGATCGTACATTCTACGTTCTCTTCCCCCTTCGACGGTCCAGGGTTGGTCTTGGTCGATTGCGGGGTCTCTTTCTCGTCCCGTAATAGGACCAGACAATTAGCAATCCAATGCTTGGTGATCCCACATCCCAGGCATTCTCCCTCTCTTTTCCAACAACTCTCCTTAGTATGGTTGATTTTTCCACAATAGCCACAAGATAAGTGGAGGATTGAGGTTTGATCTCCTTGTGAGATAGCTTTCAGTTGTTGTCCTCCACCTGGGGCTCCTCTCGGAGTATCTTGTCTAGAGGTCCCCAAAATTTTCACACCACTAGCTCCTCGACCTACCTTAAAGGGTGGCCTACATCGTTCACCTTGTTCTTGACTTTGATTTTCACTAGGTGCACCCATTTTCTTTGCATGGAAGCCCTTCACCTGTGCCCTTGCAATTTCTATCCTTTGGACTTTTTTCGGATCCTTCGTAAAGGTTTTACTTTGTGCCATTGCCAAAAACTCTTCAGGAATCCCTTCGTATTGCCTATTTAGTTCTGTGTTCTCGTGCAATAGCTCAATTTTCTCCGAATACCCGGCTAGTCTCTTTTGGACCTCTATTTCATTTCGAAGAATCTCGAGTTCCTTATATATATCATCCAAATATGCCATCTCACGGATTCACTGGGACTCAAATGATAGCCTACCAGGCAGATCAATGGATAAGAGTAAGTAACTGAGTACAAGTGGCAATCTAACTATATAACTGTTAAGTTCCTTAACTCCCAATCCAACCACGGAAGATCAAATGAAACGGACGGAAAAGTAAAATATAATTAGGGCAATATCTGAAAATACTAGGCATCAAGGGAGCATAACCAAGGGTAGAAGAAAGAAATCGGTCTTCGGTGAGACTTTCTTGACATATACTACAACCTAATCATCCTCTATAGGAACCCCAACCAGACTATTACTCGATTCGTCCATGATAACACTCCTGGGTATTCAGGTACAAGAATCCACAATAATGTAATTCACAACTCGAGCCGGCCGGTCCCAAGAGTAAATCACCCGTATTAAAGATTTCTACCCAGCATACATATCTAAGATCCCCAACAATAGATCTTTGTTTCACACTTAGTAAGCCAATCCCCACAGTCCGAGAACCCTCTCCCGGCATGAGCTCGATAGGAGCTCTTGTGAGACCCCGGTTGGTCCTTAATTTTGATAGTATGTGAATAAGGAGTATTATCCTTATTTTGCTATAAAATTTGGTTTTAAGGTTGGTGGTGATACTTTAAAAGGTTATTTCATCTATATACTATGAAAACCCTAATTTGGGTTATTATCAAAACCCTAGTTTTTGTAATGAATTACAAGTTGTGCTATTACAGTAATAGGCATGCCACAATATGTTCTCATGCAGGTCAATATCGGTTTCGATTCTTTTAGCAAAGGTTAGGTAGGTTTGAGAGATAGAAAACCCCAAACTAGTCAAACCTCTAGTGTTACAATCTATTAGAAAGTTTAAGTTGGGTTTAAAACCCTAATTTTGACAATGTTATGAAGGTTGTTGGTTAGTGGGTTCCATTATGGATAAAGTATGATTAAGTATAGGTGATTAAGAAAGGAAAGTGATTAGTGAAGCAATCAAGTGTAATTACATGTTTTGGACTAAAGTAAGTTATAACCTATGAAGTTAATTGAAAGCTTTTCAAATGTTTAAGGGCAAGAGTTGATTATATACAAAGTTGGAGAGTAAGGGCTAAAGAGTAAAATTGGGAGCTTTTATGTGATTGGTGGTGTTAGAAAATATCTCCCAAAGCTTTGACTAACATGTTATCATAGGATTTATAAGAGAAACAAGAGAAACAAAACAAAACAAAACTAAGAGAAAAAGAGAGAGAGAGGGCCGAGAGAAAGAAAGAAAGAAAGGAGGAAAATCTCTTCCAAATCCAACTTCATCTAGCTTCCATCTTGGTCTTGGAGTTTAAGACAACATCTTGGGTACTTGATTGTTGAGGTTTGATCATCAACAAAGCTTGTTTGAAGGTAAATATCTCTCTCTTGGAAGTTAAAGATTAGTGATTAAGCTTTGAAGCCATGAAAGTGGTGTTTTGTTATGAGGATGAACTTGTGTGGTTTATGTAGTGATTATTGAGTAGTTCAATGGTTAATTTTAGTGATTTATTGCTGCTGGAAATTCGGTCAAGATAAGAAAGAATTAGGGTTTCATGCTAAACATTTTAGTTAGCTCTAATCTTGTGTTAGTGAACTTATAGTGGTTGTGTTTGATGATTGGCTTCATTTGTTTGGTGAGTGAATGGTAAAAACTGATTTGGGTTAAGAAACCCTAGGCTAAAGCAAGGAGCATAAGCTTGGTTAAGGATTAACTTGGTTAGGGTTTGGTTAATAAATTGTTAGAATAAGTTCATTGGTGCAATTGAAGTAAGGTTAGGGATTATGGTTAGTGTTTGAGAATTTTATGATGTCTTAGATGGAAAGTTTCGAACCATTAGTAGGTCTTTTAGAAGCTGGTATATATGTGTTTCTTTGGTATGAATTTGGTTAGAAAATTTGCATGAGAATCATAGAACGGACCATGCGGTTGCGGCGCGCAAAACCGGCAAATCTGGAAAAACAGGGCAGTCCACAAATCCGAACTTTAGTTCCGTTTTTCTTTATGGTGCGTGCTGATTCAGAAGTTTCTCAAAACATAAAAGTTGTAGCCTCTTAAGTTCTGAATATTCCTGAAAAGTTTCAGGTCAAACGGATCAGTGTATCCCAAGTTATAGCCAAAACACTTGTACCTATTTTGTACACTGGATTGTGTTACGTTTTTGAATTTTGCTTCTGACCATGCTCTGTCCGTTTGGATAACGTGCGAAATGGGTGTTGATTCCTTCATAAGAAATGTAGATCTTGGTCTTAGCTTCGAAACTGTATAAATTTCATTCCAATCCGAGTTCCATAGCTCCAGTTATGACCAAAACAAGATCAGTTGTCAGAACTGCCTTCGAATTTGGACAGTTCTGACATGGATGTTTGGACCCGTTTTTCCCCATGCTCCGTATTGATTCAGCCTTTGGTCCAAACATGAAAGTTATACCCTTATGAATGATCTTTCTAATGCCTCTGGAATTTATTAATTCCGATTTCTGAGTCGTGAGTTACGGTCTTTCAAACAGGGCCTGTTTGGTAACCCGAAATGAAATGGCTGGAACTATTTTGTGCATTTTTGACCAATACCTATTGAGATCTGGGTTGAGATGTCTAAATAAAAGTTGTATCCCTTCCTCGTAGTTCAAAACGGTGTCTCACCCACCTTGATCCGACATTCCTAGCCTAACTTTTGATCAAAACGGTTTGGGATGGCAAATCTGGCCGTTTCCGTTTCCGTTTCCGTGTCCGTCTCCATTTCCGTGTGCCGTTTCCGCACTTGCATGTGCCAATTTTGCCGTTTTACTTGAGTTTTGCATGTTAGTGGCCGTTTGTGATATATTGTGATGCAATCTTCTATTTCAGACGGTGACGGGCTAGACGGTGCCGGTGGGGCCTACTAGCTGTATACGTGACGTGATCCTTGCATTTTTGCTATACGTACTTTTGGTGTAAGTATTCAGGCCGTTTATGTGTATAAACTGCTTATGTGTTTTTGATGTGAAATAAAAGGGGGACTTAGGCGAGGGTGTACTTATCACACTCGACCTAAACCCTATTGTACCTATGTTTTCTTTATGAGATGTGTATACATGAATTATTTTGGGTTTGAACCCCTTGAGCTTGTAGCTCGGGGTGACGTTTGTGAGTTGGGATTGTTCTTCCGACCTAGATGGACTATTCGAGCCGGTCAGGCTTGGTCGAAGCCAGTCCAACCTAGTTTGAGGTCACCAAGTTTGTAGGTTCAAGTTGTGAACCAAGTTTGTGAACCGAGCTTACGAAGCAAGTTCAATTTCGTTTCGTTCGCTCGAGCAAGTTTGTGAGGTGACTGGCCAGTGAGGGTGATAAGGTGTTAGGTGGGAGTACAAGTGGAGTTCTACGGACCTTATTTGTGGTCGATGGAGTGTCGGCAGGAGGTCATGCATGGCAAACGACTTGGCTTTGGAGCCAACCTGTATCCTTCATTTGTATTGTTACTTTTGCACTTGACTTGACATTTTGTGAAATAGTTGTTTATCTAAATGTGCAATTTATGATTTTACCCCTGTTTACTTACTAAGCACATAGCTTACCCCGTTTCCTTTGTTTTCCTTAGCCGGGGACGACACGGGGAACTCCTTGGCACATTCACTAGTATAGTTAGGTTTGCTTGTAATAGTTGGACAATTAAGATGGTTGTTTTTGTTTTGGTGGTTTGTATAAGGACCTTCATTAGGGTCTACTTTCTGCTGGTTGTTATCATAATGTAATATAGTGGTTTGACTAGTTGCTTTTGGGGATGTAAATAGAACTCTTTTGGAGTTGGCTATATTGTGAATAGTACGCTTTTGGTTTATCTGGTTTTTATTGTTTTGAAATTTCGAGTCCTGGCGCGAGCTAGGCAGGCGTCCCGCCGATACCCTAGGGTTCGCCCTTGGGAGAAGTGGGGGAGTCACAGGTGGTATCAGAGCGCCTAGGTTAGAGGATTTGGGCAATTAGGACATACGTGATAGGCATTAGGCATATGTGATTCTTTTAAGATTAATGATATATCTTAAGCTGAATTGCCGGTGAACTAACGAATTAATGTTTGTAGGTATGGATCCGGGCAGTTCTAGTGGTGCGGGACCCAGCAGCGTTGGATCTGGACTGGGACCGAGACCTCCGAGTGCGGGGGGCCCGGTGAACCAGGTATTGCGTAGGCGGGAGATCCGATATCAGAGGAGGCCTGGGGAGCCCTACATTTCGTATTCACCATTTCGTCGGATGCCGCACCGATCTTGTGAGTGTCACCATACGTATGGCTATCTCGACGAGGTCGTCCTGGCGGTGGATGACGAGCGACGTTACCTGGGGAAGGCAGCCGATCACTTGGTTAGACAGCTGGAGGAAGCTAGAGAGGTTAGCCACGGGCAGGCTAGGCGTATTAGGGATTTGGAGCAGAGCCTCCGAGTTGAGGTGGAGAGGACGGACGCTCTTCATCGACAGCTTCATGACACACACCAGCACCTCTTCGCTTTGAAGGGGCAGCTGAGGGAGAGGGCTCGGGGTATCATGCTAGACTGTAAGGTTCTATTAGATGTGGCCGCGGAGGCACCACCACGAGCTACCGGCCCAGAGCTGATGGACGAGGTGGATACTCTAGGTTCCGTTGGGGATTGGGCTCCTAGGGGAGGCATTTAGGGTCGCATTTGTACTTTCTTTTGACTATCTGGCGGATTACTTTTGTTAGAACCGATATGGCTGGTTTCTTTTGTTATTTGGTTGACTGACTACATTTTGGAGCTGGGTGCTCATGTGTATCCCGGGTTTTGTACCGACTGGAGGTCGGGTGTATGTGACTTTTGGGAACACTTTTGTCTATAACCTTTTGTGTACATATATGTATATAGTTGAAAACAATCTTTCTGGGTTCATTTTTTTTTGTGACTCTTGTATATGTGCATTTTCATTTGGTGTCCTCTATTTTGTTCACATTTTGAATACTAAGTGTACATTTTATTGGGATTTATAGACTTTTGCACCTAAATGGACCCCGGTACTCGAGGTAGAGGTAGAGAGCGAGGGCGAAGCCCGGAAAGGAAAAATGAACATGAGCCAGATCAAGTGGCTACAGCCATCCAGCGAATGGCTGACCTGTTAGAACGTATGGTTGACCAATAGGGTCAGGGCCATGGGAATACTATAGGAAACCCTGGAAATAATCCAGGCAATCATGAGGGAGAGGACCGTGCTTTAGAACGGTTCCAAAAATTTGCACCTCCCAAGTTTATAGGTGGACCTAATCCTGACCTAGCAGAGGGTTTGATGGACCATATGATGGATATATTTGCCGCACTTGGGTATTCGGAGGAACGACAGATATCTTTTGCTGGTTTTCAATTTGAGGGGGCAGCTCGAGCCTGGTGGAATGTGATTAGAGCCAAGTGGGAGCGGGAACAGACCCCCTGGACATGGGTTAACTTTACACGAGAATTTAATGAAAAATATTTACCTCCCATTGTACAAGAGAGACGTGAGGATGATTTTATCCGCCTGCGCCAGTGTGGCAGATTATGAAACCCAATTTACAAAACTCTCTCGCTTCGCTCCAGAATTGGTGCTAACGGAGCAAAAGCGAATTCGCCGCTTTATCCAAGGCTTGAATGTGGAGATCCAGGAGGCACTAGCAGCTGCTCAGTTGGACACGTTTAGTCAGGCACTAGAAAAAGCACAGCGGATTGAGACAGCTAGGGGACAGGTAAAAGCCTTTCATGATCGGAAAAGGAGACAACCCGATTCAAACAATTTTACGACCGGACAGAGTTCGAGAAGTGAGCCACCTTTTAAGAGGGGTCGAGGAACAGATGGTTCCCGACCCACAGGAACCCTAAACCAAGGTAATTTTGGGAGAGATCGAGTAGGGCAAGGGCCCTAGAGGGGTGTTCAACGTGGAGTATTGATTGCAGGAACTAGGCCAACCTGTGGTTTCTGCGGGGCCAATCACACTGACGAAAACTGTTGGAAGAACAATTCGATCCGAAAATGCTATAAATGTGGTAGTATAGAACATCTGATTGCCCAATGCCCTAAGATGCAAAAAGAGAGACCTAAGCCACCGACTGAAGGGACCACAGCTAAGCCATGTAGGGGAAAATCGACCCAAAGGACCAGTTAGAGTATATGCAATGGGTCAACAAGAGGTGATTGACCCTTCGACGGGCATCGAAGGTACGCCCTTTCTTATCGGTGCACCGCAAGTGTTTAATAGACCCTGACGACACGTATTCTTGTAAACTCTGCAATTATAGTTTACGAATAAAGGCATTAATTTCAAGGGCGAAATTATTCTAAGTGGGGGAGGTTGTGAGACCCCGATCAGTTCTTAAGTTTGATATTAGGTGATATTCATTATTTGTGCGGTAAAATTTGGGGTTTTAGGGTTAATTAGAAAACCCTGAGTTGGGGTTAGGATTGAAACCCTAGTTTTTGTATTAATCATAAGTTCGAGTGGTGATTAAAGCTAGTTATGCTAGTGTGTGTTTTAGTATATGTAAGTATAGGATTTGATCCATTTTATATAGGTTAAATAACTTTAAGAAGGTTAGAAACCCTAAATGAGTAAAACCTCTAGTGTTATGATTTATTAGAAGTTTTAAGTTGGGTTTAAACCCTAATTTTGCCCTTGACAAAAAGGTTATTGTTTAATTGCTTTTATGTGGGATAAAGTATGTTTAAATATAGGTAATTAATATAGGAGGGTGATTAGTGAAGTAATTAAGTGTGGTCAAGTGTTTTAGATTAGATTAAGTTGGTAACCTATGGAGTAAATTGAAAGCTTTTCAAATGTTTAAGAGCAAGAGTTGATCAAATGCAAAGTTGAAGGTGTGAGGGCTTGAGAGCAAAAATGAAGCTTTTGTGTGATTGGTGGAAGTAGAAATATCTTCCAAGGCTTTGACCATCTTATACATATCATAGGATTTCCATAAAAAACAAAACAAAATAAGAAAGAAGAGAGAGAGAGAGGTGGCCGAGAGCAAGAGCAAAGAGAGAAAGGAAAAATTCTTCAAAGTTCTTCTTCATCTAGCTTCCATCTTGATCTTGGGGTTTAAGGGAAACAACTTGGGCCTTGTTTGTGGTAGCTTTCTTCATTTACAAAGCTTTCTTGAAGGTAAAATTATCTCTCTCTTGGAAGTTAAAGTTGGGGAATTAATTTTGAAGCCATGAAAGTGAAGTTTTGTTGTGATTATGAACTTGTATGATTCATGTGGTGTTTATGGTGCTGATTGATGGTTTATTTTAGTGGTTTATTGCTGCCCAAATTTCGGTTAAGCTTATGAAAGAATTAGGGTTTCTTGCTGCATAGTTATTCAAGTTGATTTGGATGATTGTTTGGCTTGTATATGGAGCCTATGATGTGTTAATTTCACTTGTGTGGTTAATTGTTAGTAAAATCAGATTTTGACCATGAAACCCTAGACTCCATTAGGTTAGTTTAGCTTGGCTAGAGTTTAGTTGGTTAGGGTTTGGTTATTAGATTGTTGGAATAAGTTCAATGGTGCCAATGAGTGAGGATAGGGATTTCGGTTAGTGTTTGGTAATTTAATGGTCTTACAGGGAAAGTTTTGGCCCATTAGTAGGCCATGTAGAAGTTAGTATATGTGTGCTTATTTGGTAGGAATTGGGTTAGAAAGCTTGCATAAGAACCATAGAACGGACCGTGAGGTTGCGGCGCGCAAAAAACCGGCAAACTGGAAACCAGGGCAGTTCAGTATCTGAACTTTGGCTCCATTTTTCTTGATGTTACGTATGGATTCAGGGTTTGCCCAAAACATGAAAGTTGTATCCCATTAAGTCCTTGTTGTGTCTGAAAAATTTCAGCCCAATCCGATCAGTAGATCCTGAGTTATGGCCAAAAACTTCACTTCTGTTCTAAACCCAGGATTTTGCTACGTTTCTGGATTTTGCCTCTGACCGTGTTAAGTTCACTTCGATAACGTGCGAACTGGGTGTTGATACCTCATAATAAATGTAGATCTTGGTCTTAGCTTTGAAACGGTATAAAGTGCATCCGAATCCGAGTTCCGTAGCTTCAGTTATGACCAAAACAAGATCGGTTGTCAGAACTGCCTTCGAATTTGGACCGTTCTGACAGGAACTTTGAACCCCTATGCTCCATACTGATTCATCTTTTGGTCAGAACACAAAAGTTATAGCCTTATAAATAAGCTTTCTAACGCCTCTGGAATTTCTTGATTCCGATTTCTTAGTCGTGAGTTATGGTCTTTCAAACAGGGCCTGTTTGGTATCCCGAAATGAAATGGCTGGAACTGTTTTGCACATTTTTGTCCTAGTTCCATTGAGATCTGGCTTGAGGTGCCTTTACAAAAGTTGTATCCCTTCTTCTTATCTTCGTAACAGTACCTCATGCACTTCGATCCGATAACCGTAGCCTGAAATTTGATCAAAACGGTTTTAGGTGCCAAATCTGCCGTTTCCGTTGTCGGCCGTTTACGTTTTCGTTTGCAGTTTCCGCACTTGCATGTGCCAATTTTGCCATTTTACTTGTTTTAGGCATGTTAGTAGCCGTTTGTGATATTATGTGATGCAATCTTTTATTTCAGAAGGTGGTGAGTTAGGCGGAGCCGGTGGGGCCTACTACTAGCTACTTTACGTGACATAATTGAACACCTTTTGATATCTTTGTTTTGAAGTAAGTATTCGGGCCGTTTTGTATATATGACTTGCTTATGTGTCTAAGGTGAATTAAAGGGTACCTAGGCGATGGTGTACTTCATCGCACTCGACCTAAACCCTAATTTACATGCATATTTATACATGCATGTTTAAATGAATTATTTTGGGTTTGAACCCCTTGAGCTTGTAGCTCGGAGTGACGTTTGTGAGTTGGGGTCGATCTTCTGACCTAGATGGACTATTCGAACCAGCCGGGGCTTAGTCGAAATCAGTCCAACCTAGTTTGAGGTCACCAAGTTTGTAGGTTCAAGTTGTGAACCAAGTTTGTGAACCGAGCTTGCGAAGCAAGTTCAATTTCGTTTCGTTCGCTCGAGCAAGTTTGTGAGGTGACTGGCCAGTGAGGGTGATAAGGTGTTAGGTGGGAGTACAAGTGGAGTTCTACAGACCTTATTTGTGGTCGATGGAGTGTCGGCAGGAGGTCACGCATGGCAAACGAATTGGCTTTGGAGCCAACCTGTATCCTTCATTTGTATTGTTACTTTTGCACTTGACTTGACATTTTGTGAAATAGTTGTTTATCTAAATGTGCAATTTACGATTTTACCCCTGTTTACTTACTAAGCACATAGCTTACCCCGTTTCCTTTGTTTTCCTTAGCAGGGGACGACACGGGGAACTCCTTGGCACATTCACTCGTATAGTTAGGTTTGCTTGTAATAGTTGGACAATTAAGAGGGTTGTTTTTGTTTTGGTGGTTTGTATAAGGACCCTCCTTAGGGTCTACTTTCTGCTGGTTGTTATCATAATGTAATATAGTGGTTTGACTAGCTGCTTTAGGGGATGTAAATAGAACTCTTTTGGAGTTGGCTATATTATGAATAGTATGCTTTTGGTTTATCTAGTTTTTATTGTTTTGAAATTTTGAGTCCTGGCGCGAGCTAGGCAGGCGTCCCGCCGATACCCTAAGGTTCGCCCTTGGGAGAAACGGGGACGTCACATAGTTTGCACGAATGTCCTCTTTCACTTCCCAAGTAACTTCCTCTACCTCATGATTTCTCCACAAAATCTTTACCAAAAGTATCGATTTAGTCCTTGATTCATTTACTTTTCGATCTAAGATCTGTATCGGTCTTTCTTCATAAGTCAGAGATTTGTCAAGGTCAATTTCTTCTGGTTTCAGTATATGAGTGGGGTCTGGATGATACTTTTTCAACATAGAAACGTGAAATACGTCATGAATCCTGGATAGACTTGCTGGTAACTCTAACCAATATGCCACATTCCCTACTTGTTGAAGAATTTTGAAAAGCCCCTATGTATCTCTGTTGAAATTTCTTTCCTTTTTCCCGCTGTGAAACTTTGAAGTGGTGTAACCTTTAGAAATACCTTGTCCCCAACTTCAAACTCCAAATCCTTTCATCGATTATGTGCGTAACTCTTCTGTTGACTTTGCGCTATTTGAAGCCTCTGACGTATCACCTTCACCTTCTCATAGGCATTTTCGATCCATGGAACTGCAATTAGGTCTAAAACCCTTCTTTCCCTTATTTCATCCCAGTATATTGGTGATCGGCACTTTCTTCCAAAGAAAGCTTCGTACAGTGCCATTTATATGGAAGAATGATAGCTATTATTGTATGCAAATTCAACTAACGCCATATATTGTCCCCAACTTCCACTAAAATCCAAGATACAAGTCCTTAGCATGTCTTCAAGTGTTTGAATGGTTCTCTCTAACTGTCCATCAGTTTGGGGATGATAAGTTGTGACGCCCCGAAAAAAAATGAGTTTG
The DNA here is from genome assembly GCF_003713205.1 of Coffea eugenioides. Lineage (NCBI taxonomy): Eukaryota > Viridiplantae > Streptophyta > Magnoliopsida > Gentianales > Rubiaceae > Coffea > Coffea eugenioides. The sequence goes on along the minus strand of NW_020862369.1, from coordinate 112,771 downwards.
AGAACCCGGAATTTTTCTAATTTTCTAGGGTTTATTTTTTTAAACGCCCGCCTTTTCTACATTTTCTTGATTAGAAAAATTCCCCAGATAAAGTTATGAGCAAAGATAGTTTTAAAATGATTTTTCTAGTATCGGTTAGTTTTTGAGAAATTAAAAGCGTAGTTTGGACGTGGGACCCGCAAGTGCGGTAAATGCATTATATTTTTGACAACTTGTTGGAATTTTGTATTAAGTGATATTATTTTACAATGTGTTAAGATATTTGTATTGGAGAGACAAAAAGATAAGATTAAAACCCTAATGGACCATTTGTCACAAAACCATTGGACCTTGACTTTTGACCAAGACTTTTCTAACTTTACTAAAACCAATTTGGACCCAATTTCTCTCCATTTTAGCTTGTCTTGGACGAAATTTTGAGAGAAAAAGAGAGAGAAAATCCATCATCTTGCACTTCAATTTCTTGTCCAAATCTTGAGTTCCAACCGATTAAATTGCAAATCACTCCATAAAACTTGCTAGCTAAGGAAGATTGAAGCTCTTGGTGGAGTTTGTGACGACCCCACTTCTCCCAAGGGCGAACCCAAGGGTATCGACGGGCCGCCTGCCTAGCTCGCGCCAGGACTCAAAACTTAAAACAATAAAAGCCAGAAATTCAAAAGAGTACTCTACATACTATATACAATCCCAAAAGAGTTATAATTTACATTCTCCAAAAGTACCTGCTCACACTATTACATCCTTATCACAACAACCAAAACCAAAACGTAGACCCTAAGGAGGGTCCTTAGACAAACCACCAAAACTAAAACAAAAATAAACATACGATATGTCCAACTATTACAATCAAACCTAACTATACTAGTGTATGTGTCAAAAGTCCCCGCGTCGGCCCCTGCTAAGGAAAACAAAAGGAAAGGGGTAAGCTATATGCTTAGTAAGTAAACAGGGGCGAAAGCATAAATTTCACGTACACAGTAAGAGTAAAGCAAAAGCAGAAAAGTAACATCACATAATAAGGATACAGGTGGCTCCAAAGCCAGATCGTTTGACATGTGTGACCTCCTGCCGACACTCCGTCAACCTCAAATAATGGTCCGTAGAACTTCACTTGTACTCCCACCGTACACCTTATCACCCTCTCTGGCCAGGCACCTCACAAACTTGCTCGAGCGAACGAAATTGAGCTTGGTTCACAAGCTCGGGTCACAAACTTGGTCCACATAATCGGTGAACCGGATTCACAAACTTGGTGACCTCAAACCAGGTTGGACTAACTTCGACCAAGCCCTAACCGGCTCGAATAGTCCATCTAGGTCATGAGATCGGGCCCCAAACTCACAAACTTCATAAAATTTATTCAAAAGTCACCCCGAGCCACAAGCTCAAGGGGTTTAGTTCCAAAAAGGTTCATATACATATGTCATGTACAAATATGTGCGCAAACTAGGGTTTAGGTCGAGTGCGATAAAGTACACCCTCGCCTAGGTACCCTTTTCATACTTATCGAAACACATAAACAACTAACACGTAAGAGCGGCCTGAATACTTACACAACGAACAAAAGAGCAAATTTCGAAATTTGTGCCGCGAAGAGTAGCTAGTAGGCCCCACCGGCACCACCTAGCTCACCACCGTCTGAAATAGAAGATTGCGTCACATAATATCATAAACGGCTACTAATATACCTAAAATAAACTAAACGGCAAAATCGGCACATGCAAGTGCAGAAACGGCAAAACGGAAACGGAAATGGCGGCCTAGCCACCTTGCCATCAAAACTGTTTTGGGCCTAATCGAAGCTACGAATGTCGGATCAAGGTACATGAGGTACCGTTACGAAGCTAAGAGAAAAGTATATAACTTTCATGAAGACACCTAACTCCGGATCTGAACAGAGATGGGTCGAAAGTGCAGAAAACCGTTCCAGGAATTTGCACTCAGAGTAACGGACAGAGTATGTTTGCTGGACCATAACTCCCAGCTCACAAATTGAAATCAGGAAATTCCAGAGGCATTAGAAAGATGAGACATAAGGCTAAAAATTTGATGTTTTGGCCAAGACCTGAATCCACTCAGAACAGAACAAAAATTGAGTGTCAAAGTACCCGTCAGAACTGTCCTGATTCCAGGCAGTTCTGACGATCGATCTTGTTTTGGTCGTAACAGGAGCTACGGAACTCCGATTTCGACGCACTTTATACCGATTCGAAGCCAAAACCAGGATCTACATTTCTTATGAAGGAGTCAAAACCCAGATCGCACAGGATCAAAACCGAAAAAGTCACAGGCAGAAGCTAAACTAAAAAACGCACAGAATCTGATGGTCAAAACAGGCTTGAGTATTTCGTCTATAACTCAGGCTACGCTAATCCGATTGAGCTGAAATTTTACAGGCATATGAAGGACATATATGGCTACAACATTCATGATTTGAGGAACTTCTGAATCCGCACAGAACATCAAGAAAAATAAAGCCGAAGTTCGGATCCTGAACTGCCCTGATTTTCCAGTTTCGCCGGTTTTGCGCGCCACAACCGCACGGTCCGTTTCTATGGTTCTTATGCGAATTTTCTAACCAAATTGATCCCTAACAACCATACTTATATCAGTCTAAGAGTGGTCTAAAGTTCCTTCACAAGTTAGCCCAAGATCACCAAATACTAACCATAATCCTTAGTCTAGTTTTACTTGCACCATAGGACTTGTTCTAATCATCCAAACACACAAACCCTAATTCAATAGCCATAGGCTACACTAAACTAACCTAATGGAGTTTAGGGTTTCTTAACCCAAATCAGAATTTTACTAGAAGCCAACCAATCAAGTGAGGCAAATTATCAAACACAACCACTACAAGGCAATTGCTCAATCAAAACAACTAAGGAAAGCATTAAAGCAAGAAACCCAAATTTTTCTCTCTCTTGACCGAAATTTCCAGCAGCATAAATCACCAAATATTAACCATAAAACTTCAATAAAACATCAAATTCACCATATAAATCCATAATCACAACATACCACATCATTTCCATAGCTTAGAAAGTAAAACCCCAACATTTTAACTTTCAAAGAAGATGATTTACCTTTGATTCAAGCTTTGTAGATGATCACCCACAACAATCAAGTGCTCAAGTGGTTTCTCCAAGATCCAAACTCAAGATTGAAGAGCAAAAATGATGCACCAAAGCAAGCTTTCCTTTTCTTTTTTCTTTCTCTTCCTCTCGGCTCTACCTCTCTCTCTTGCTCTCCAAGTTTGTTTTGTTTTGTCTAGTGATTAGCCTACAAGTCTTAAGGTAATAATAATAGTCAAGACCATAGGATATTTATTAAGCTTAGCCAATCACATAAAAGCTCCTCAATTGCACTTTTAACCCTTGCACTCCAACTTTCTCTTTCTTATACCTTTTCCCTCACACATTTGATAATCTTTCAATTAACTCCATAGGTCATAGCTTAATCTAATCTAAAACATGTAATCATGCTTAATTACTTCACTAATCACTTTCTTATTTTAATCACCTATACTTAAACATACTTTCTCCATATATAAAACAATTAAACAACAACTTATATAATATGGGCAAAATTAGGGTTTTTAAACCCAACTTAAACTTTCTAATAAATCATAACACTAAAGGTTTACTAATCTAAGGTTTGTAAACTAAAACGAAATCCTATTTTTACTCGAGCCAAAACACACACTAGAATACCAAACAGGAACTATAACTTGAACCTACAAATAACACATAAACTAGGATTTAATCATAAGCAAAGTTAGGGTTTTCAATCTTAACCGAGATTAGGGTTTCTCCTTAGCCCTAAAACCTTATTTTAACCGCACAAAATAATGAATAACCCTATAATCAACTTACGAACGGACTGGGGCCTCACAGAGTTGTTTTGGAAGAAAAATCCCTAAGTCATCACCTTTCTTGATATTTGAAGGTATCATGTCTAGCCATCCTTTCTTTGTTCTTGATTATGCTAAATTAGAGACTTGTGATGGCTAAAGAGATGGTTTGATGGATTATATTTTGAGTTGTGGTTGGATGGATGAACTTTTATTATTTTTGGGGATTTTTCTGTTTTAATATGAGTATGATTATGTGGTTATGTATGATGATTGGAAATAATGTTTAATGATTCTAGAAGGTGGAAAAAGTGGAAGATTGCAAGTAAATTCTGTTTTGGAAGAAATCTGGAAAATTAGGGTTCTTGGTTCTTCATTTTGTCCGAAATTTTAGATCCTAGATAGAGGCCGAATTGGCCTTTGCTTAAAACATGAAAGTTGTAGGGAATGACATTTTAAAGGTTCCTACAAAATTTCAGGTCAATCGGAGTAGCGTAGAGTGAGAAAAGTCGAAATTACTATTGCTGTTCTGGTTTACCCGAAATTGGGATTTGCGACTGTAATTGGTTGTTTTGACTGGAATTGCTTCCGAATTGGTTGTTGAGGTCTTCTGATGAAATGTATCCCTGTTTCTTAGATTTTATCTGGTTTTTGAATTTCTGGATTTGGACTTGGAGAGCCTGAGTTATGATGTTTCCGCTGGAATGCGTTCTGTGAATCTGTTTTTGTGATTCTGGTATAGTTTCTTGCATTTTTGACCTGGTTACACTCGAAAATGGGTTGAGTGACCTTCTACAATATTGTACCCCTATCTCTTAGCTTCGAAACGGTGGGTCTTGAACCTTCATCCGACAATCGTAGTACCTTTGGTGCCATTACCGCAAAATGACGTCAAAACTGTTTTTCTGGTTTTGAGCTAAACTTTCATTTCCGGACTTTTACCTAGCTTGACTTGCACTAGTACTACTTGGAGTTTGCTGAATGGCTATTGGATGAACTTGTTTTTGTGTGTGTACCTTTGGGTTGGAATGAGAAAATCATGAAGCCATGACGGCTGGAAAAGTAGGCAAATTTAGGGGAAGTGCTGTCCGAACTTTTAAAGGATTTGTTTGCATTGAGTTTGTGATCTAAAACTTGGATTTGAGTAAGGCAATGTTATATGATGGATGATTTCTGAGCCATGGAGGTGAGTGACCTCAAACTATTTCTAAAGTTATTTATGAACTGTTTCCTGCATTATTTACTTTTGAACTGTTTCCAAAGTTACTTTTGAACTGTTTTCTTGTCTTATTTACTTTTGAACTGTTTCCAAAGTTACTTTTGAACTGTTTTCTTGCATATCATGCGTGCTTACATGTGAGTGTTCCTTGTTTGCTATATTTCCTTGACTTATTGGCTTGTTATTATTGATTGATAATGTGTTAAGTGCTTTCAATGATTGTTAAAACAAGTTTTCTAGGCGAGTGTGTACTTTATCGCACTCGACCTAAATAAATATGAAACTTTCAATGATTAATGATTAAATGCTAGTTGCGCATGAATGTAAGCCGTTTGGCTGAACTGGCCACTGCCCTTCGTTACCGATCGACTCGAGCCAGAAGCGGACTCGGTCGGGCGATATGGTGACCCTGGGTGAATTTGGTATACTCGAGTATTACCTTGTAGTCCGGCTACGTCCGGATGGGTGGAGACCGGCCAACGTCCGGAAAAAAAAAAGATGAACGAATAAAAAGATGAACGAGGGATTATTTATAAAAAAATGAACGTATCCTTTTCATGAATGTTACTATCGCTTTCTATTGTACATGTTTCTTGAATTATTGATACTCCATATTTAATGTTTTGTAAATGCTGTAATCATTTCTGGACTTATCATGTGATTTATGACATCACTGAAAAAAAATATTGTTAAACCGATTTGATTACTGATTTTCTGGTTACTCGCTGAGCTTCTAGCTCACCCCAAAAATATTTTATTCCCCTCCACAGGGCTCAAGGCGAAGGCAGGACTTGTTGTGCTTGTTCACGTGAATGGATGGCCTTTATGTTGTACAATTTGGATTTGGAATCATTTTATGTATAGTTGGGAATTGTTTCCGCTGCAATTGTGACATGTAATTATTGGAGACTTGGATGTATATTTGTGGACCATGTGATGTATATTTGAGATTTATATTGCAATTCATTTGAGGACCGTAGTGAAAGCCGGGCAGGCGGCCCGTCGAACCCTCTGGTTCGCCTTAGGGGGAGGTGGGGCCGTCACATAAGTGGTACTAAAGTTCAACTTGGTCCCCAAAACTTCTTCTAACTGTTGCTAGAAACGAGACACAAACCGTGGATCTCTATCGAAAACAATGCTTAGTGGAATCCCATGCAATCTCACTATTTCATCCATGTACAGTTGGACCAATTTTTCCAAGGAGTATCTGTGATAGCCACACCTTCCCCTAAGGCGAACCAAAGGGGTTAGTGGACTGCCTGCCCAGCTGTCGCCAGGACTAACGGTGCAGTTAGAGCGATCTATTGTGTTCCGAAACTTACAAACGCGCGTAAACAAGTCAAAATGGCAAAATAACCCAAAATAAAAAAAATGAAATCCGGAGTCGGCCATGAATAGTAACCGACCCATCAGAACCCAACCAAATACCAAGCCAACGTTCACATCTTGAACTTTAGTATTTACAATCCAAAGTTGCATACAAAAGTATTCAAAAGTGGATACATGTATGGTTTGCCAAATCAAAAGAGAAACAGACCCAAAAGTACATTTAGGGTTTCAATAAATGAGCTATACAAAAGATATGTCAAACTAGCTCATTTCGGCAACCAATTATCAATTGCAGTCCAAAAGTAGTTATTTTCCTGTAAGGAAAACAAAAGGAATAGAGTGAGCTAATTGCCCAGTGAGAATACTACCCAAGCAACAAAGTTCACATAGGCATAAAGCTTTTCATTTCAATTCATCAAAAGTAAGCCAAGGCACACGTCAATATTGAGGATAAAAGGATACGGGTGGCTCTCAAGAGCCCTTTTCCTCGTTTGCATTCTTGATCAGATCTCATTGACTCTCCGTCAATGTTCAAAAGTAACCAACCGTAGACTCCACTTTACTTCCATTCCATCCACCTAACATCCTCCTACCGGGCCCGAACTCCAAACACTTGCACTGTGGTATTACTCGAGTATACCGGAATCGAGAGTCTCTCTTACTACAAGATTCCATATAACACTTTCCCCAAGGATCATTAATTGGCACGACCAAGCCCTCGCCGGCTTCATTCAATCAACTACCAATGGGATTGAGCTCAAAGATAACAATTGTAGTCGTTGGATACTCGTCCAATCGACACCAAATCAAGTACTTTCATTTCATGTAACATTCCAATAACAAGAGAAACAATAAGTGAGAGTGATAAAGTACGCTCTCACTTCAATCAATTAACATTCAACTCATCAAGTTCAAGTATCAAAGCTATATAGTAACACATAAGTGAGTAGTACACTCACCAAGCTTGCAAATGGTGTTTCATGCACTACCGTCAAAAGAACGTCGTGAACCACCGTCACGCCCTAAAACATGCAAACAAGTACAATGAGACTCGATAACGAGTCATAAACCAATGCCAAATACGACCCCAATAGGGTTCCATAAGCATATACAAGCATTAGGGAAAACCAGAAAATCCGGAAATGAAACTAGTTGTAACCCTGAAAAAAATAGTTTTTGACCTCATTTTGCGGTAATGGCACCAAAGACACTACGATTATCGGATGAAGGTCCAAGACCCACCGTTTCGAAGCTAAGAGATAGGTCTACAATATTACAGAAGGTCACTCAACCCAGTTTCGAGTGTAACCAGGTCACAAATGCAAGATACTACACCAGTATCACAAAAACAGATTCACAGAACGCATTCTAGCGGAAACATCATAAATCAGGCTATCCAAGTCCAAATCCAGAAATTCCAGAACCAGATGAAATCTAAGAAACAGGGATACATTTCATCAGAAGGCCTCAACAACCAATTCGGAAACATTCCTAACCAAAATAACCAATTACAGAAGCAATTCTCCAATTCGGGTAAAACCAGAACAGCAAGGGTAATTTCGACTTTTCTCAAGCTACGCTACTCCGATTGACCTGAAATTTTGTAGGAACCTCTAAAATATCATTCCCTACAACTTTCATGTTTTAATACAAGGCCAATTAGGCCTCTAACTAGGAGCTACAAAACGGGGCAGAATGTTATCATCATAAACCCTAACTTTCCAAGATTTCTTCCAAAACAGAAATTGTTTGCAATTAACCACTTTTTCCACCTCATAGAGTCCTTAAACATCATTTCCAATCATCATATATAGCCACACAATCATGTTCATATTAAAACAGAAAAATTCCCAAAAATTATAAAACTTCATCAATTCAACCACAAATCAAGAAATAATCCATAATATTGCATCTCATACTACCACTAAGCATGATTTAAGCATCAATAAAGGGAGGAGAGTGGTTCTTCACAACTCACCTTAGAAACAAGAGAGAGAGAGCAACAAGTCCTCTTAGCTTTCCAAATAACTCCACACAACACTTCACTATCACTCCCTTAAGTGGTTTTATGGAGCAAAATCAAGGTTGGATGGTTGAGTAAGTTGATTGAAGCAAGATTGAAGCCAAAATCTTGAAGAGTTTTCTTCCTTTTGTTGCTCAAGGAGCTCGGCCAAGATGAAGAGAAAATGGTGAATTTTTGGTTATTTTTTTTTATTTATTTGGTCAATGGTAAGAAAAGGAATAGTAGTCTTACTTAAGGACCAATCCAAGGGTGACACTTGTCACCTCCATTAATGCAAGTCTATCACTTTGTTTCCTCTCACACCAATCCAAATTGCAACCTCTACTTATCTCTTAACACCCGGTAAATTAATTCCAGTATCCAAAACTTAACCTAGTTGGCCGAATTTTTTCGAACTTTTTGCACTAGTGGGTCCCACGTCCAGTATACACTCTTAATTTCTCAAAACCTATTCGATACTAGAAAAATCATCTAAAAACTATATCTGCTCCTTAAAAAGATCTAGAATTTTTCCTAATCACGAAAATGCAGAAAACAAGCCATGAAAGATAATAAAACCTAGAAAATGGGGAAAAAAATACGGGTTCTCACAGTATCTCATATTTATAGGCAAGAAATGAGCAGACTTCGTCAACCTGTCAACTATTACCTAAACTGCATCATGACCGTTCTGAGTACGGGGTAATTCTGACACAAAATCTATCATAATATGTTCCCATTTCCACTCAGGGATTTCAAGAGGTTGTAGAAGACCTGAGGATTTCTGATGTTCAGCTTTTATTTGTTGACACACTAAACATTTTTGAACAAATTGAGCAATTTTCTTCTTCATTTTATTCCACCAATACAGTCCCTTCAAATTTTGATACATTTTACTGCTTCCAAGATGTACTGTATACTTAGATCGATGTGTCTCTTCCAAAATGTCTCTTTTTATCACTTTATCCTTCGGCACCACTATCCGATCACGAAATTTCAAAATACCCTTAGAACTCACATTAAAGTCTGAGATTTTCCCTTTTTGCACTTTTTCTACCCATTTTTGTACCATTCAGTCATTCTTCTGAGCTTCTTTAATTCGGTCCAACAAATCAGATTTCACCGTGATATGCCCCACGATCACTCTCTGTCGGTCCAACCGTGGATTCCATTCACTCACTTTTTTCAATAAATTCCACTTCTTAACCATTAATCTAGCTACCTAAACCTTTCGACTTAAAGCATGTGCTACAATGTTGGCCTTGCCCAGATGGTAGTTAATGGTACAGTCATAATCCTCAAGAAATTCCACCCACCGGCGCTGTCTCAAGTTTAGTTCCTTCTGAGAGAATAGATATTTCAATCTCTTATGGTCGGTATAAATCTCAAAAGTCACCCCATATAAGTAATCCTCCACTTCTTTAGGGCAAAAACTACTGCGGCCAATTCCAAGTCGTGAGTCGGGTAATTTCGCTCATGGGGTTTTAATTTTCTAGAGGCATAGGCAATCACACTTCCATTCTGCATTAGAACACATCCCAATCCTTCTCTTGAGGCGTCAATATATACAGAGAAACTGTCTTTCCCATTTGGTAAGGCTAAGACTGGTGCCGAAGTTAACCGTTTCTTTAATTCTTGGAAACTAGCTTCACACTTAGAATTCCAGACAAATTGACCATGTTTTTTCGTCAGATCGGTTAAAGGCCCTTCTAGTTTGGAGAAATTTTTGATGAACTGACGGTAATACCCGGCTAAACCCAAGAAACTACGGACATCAGTTAGTGTTGCTGGCTGTTTCCACTCAGATACGGATTATACTTTCACTAGAAATGCCATTTTTAGATATTACATGTTCTAGAAAAGAAATTTGCTCCAACCAAAACTCGCACTTGCTAAACTTGACATATAATTGATGTTCTCTCAAAGTCTGCAAAACTATCCTCAAATGCCGTTCATGATTCTCTCGAGTCTTAAAATATACCAAAACATTATCTATGAACACCACGACAAATTGATCTAAATAAGGTTTAAAAACTCGATGCATTAAATCCATGAAGGCAGCCGGAGGATTCGTTAAACCAAACGGCATCACTGCAAATTCAAAATGTCCATATCTGGAATTAAAAGCAGTTTTCGGTATATCCTCCTGCTTAATTCGTAACTGATAGTAACCTTGCCTTAAGTCCAACTTAGAGAAAACCACTACTTCTTGCAACTAATCAAACAACTCGTCGATGTTCGGCAAAGGATATTTATTTTTCACAGTGACATCATTTAAATAGTCTATACAAAGTTTCAAACTACCATCATTCTTTTTAACAAATAGACCAGGCGCTCCCAAAGGTGAGTCACTTTCTCGAATAAACCCGTGCTCTAACAAATCCTGTAACTGCAGTTTTAGTTCCTTAAGTTCGGCAAGGGCCATTCGGTATGGTACTCTCGCAATAGGAGCGGTTCCAGGCACCAAATCGATCTTAAATTGTATTTCCCTCTCTGGTAGCATCGACTTCAACTCGTCAGGGAAAAAACATTGGGAAATTTATTTACTACTAACATATCCTCCAGTTTCATCTTTTCTCCAGGAGTATTAATTAAGAAAGCTAAATAACCCTGCGCTCCTTTATTCAATAATTTCCTGGCTCGAATTCCCGAAACAAGTGCAGACGTGGCTAGTCTACCTCATCCAATCTTAGGGTTGCCTCTCCTGGTATACAGAACACCACCACCTTAGTCTTGCAGTTCAATTGAGCATTATAATGAGCCAACCAATCCAAGCCTATAATCACGTCATACCCCTTGAAGTCTAAACTTTTCAAATCTACCACCAACTTCCATTCTCCTACCCAAATCTCACAATTTTTATAAACCATGTTGGTAATTAGATTTTAATCCCCAGTAAGTATTCTAACTTTCAAGTCATAGGGTAATTTAACAGGATTCACATCAATACCATACATGAAAGTATGATTTACAAAAGAATGGGTTGCCCCAGGGTCAATCAAAAGCTTTACTAATCGATGGAATATCGGGATCGTACCTTCCACTAGTTCAGATGACTCAGGAGCTCGCTGATGGTCCAAGGCATAAACCCTAGCAGAGACTTTCGGTCTACTCCCACTAGCAGTTGGTTGCTTAGGGTTTGATTTCTCTGGCTGTACACTCTCATTTCCTTCATGATTTTTACCAGGACAAACGGTGATCTGATGTTCCGAACTTCTGCAACTGAGACATTCCTTCATCTTTCGCAAGCAAGTATCCTCGGTGTGGTTTGTCTTACCACAATATCCACAGCTTACTCAAGCAGCGGGTGCCGGACCTGTGACAACCCTACCTTTCCCTAGGACGTACCTTAAGGGTTAGCGAACTGCCTGCCTAGATCTCGTCGGGACTACCGAGCCGAAAACACAATTACCAAATCATACGGCGCAATAGACCTTCGATTAAACGTTCCAATGAAAAGTGACAAGAACTGATGCCACATTAGAATCCGGCCAAGATTTGGCTGGATCATCGGCCGGATATCTAGCCGGATTCAAGGCAGTGACCAAAACGAAAATTCTCAACTTCCCCTGACGATCCGGCCAAGTATCCGGCCAAGATCTGGCTGGATGTACCGCCGGATTCCCTGCAGTAGTTCCCTCCAGATTCCTTTTCTTTCCTTGTTCAAGTTCCGCACTCGCCCGATCATTCCAACGAATATGAGAAAAGTTCACCAAAGCCATAGAAACGTAACATCTCCAACAAGTACTCTTAATATACATAGTTAAACACTTATATACATATATTGGAATGTTCAACAGTTCAACTAGCAATACAATCAGAATATCCATAATTTATCAAAGTACAATTAGGGTTTGCCAGTACAGAGGAGCTTAATCAAAAGAATGTCTATAACTAGCTCTATTTTTTTCGCCAAAAATCACGGTTTCATAGTTTGTCCCCTGTAAGGAGAACAAAGGTAACGGGCGTGAGTTTACGCTCAATGAGGTACCAAAAGTACAAGCAGTCAAGAATCATGGAACTTCACTTTTAATCAATCATATAGAAACACCAGATATAAAGATGAATAAACGCCTCAGTTAAACATAGTAATTCAAATAGAAAGGATACAGATGGCTCTCAAGAGCCCCATTCCCATTGCAGTACTTGATCCAAACTCGTTGACTCTCCGTCAACATTTAAAGAAATAAACATGACCGTAGACTCCACTTTACACCAAATTCCATCCACCAAACATACCTCTTGCCAGGCCTAAACACCGAACAGAAACAGAGGGGGTAATACTCGAGTATACCAGAAATCCAGAGTCTCCAATACTCAAAGATTCCACAGATACAGTCCCCATGGCTTGTCAATTTACCTCGACCAAACCCCTTGCTAGCTCGATTCAATCAATTACCAATGAAGTTGAGCCCAGATTTCACAGGAAGGTCGTTAGATACAAGCCTCCAAACAACATCAAATCATGCACAGGTAACAGATTCAAGTTTATACAGTAACCAGTCAAACAGGCAAGAGAAGTCACAGTTATTCAAGTCACAAATTGCAAGTACAAGTAAACCAGTTAAGCAACAAGTCATACGAGTGGTACACTCACCAATCAATGGCAACACTACATTTTATCCTTGATTCGTCCTCTTGAACTCACTCGAGTCCTGCAACCATTTAGTATATAAAAGGCTAGCAACACAAAATCAAAATACATGATAAACCATTCCAAAATACACAAAATCGTCCTCTTGAACTCATTTCCTTTCACTTAAATCTCCATTCCACTCATAAACCATACTCAAAATAATTTACCAACTCCAAACTTAAAGTGGGAAATGAAAGTAAGAACGGTTCTAGGAAAACAGAATTTTTTTCAGTTTTCCCCAACACTATTTGAAAATTCATATCTCAAGATTCTTAAGTCCAAAATTGATAAACTTTATACCATAGGAAAATAGATTCAAAGGGTTACAAGTTCTTAGAAGATACATTTGTAAGATTCAGTCCACAAGTTAGTCAAATTCGAGCCTCAAGTTGTTGTTTCATCCAGTAAAAGACAGAACAGGTATGCAATTTCAATCAACTTTGAAAAATCACAGATATTCATGGGAATTGAAGAAAAGGTTGAAATGTTCATGGTTGATAGTACTCTGACCCTAGTTTCAAACACAATAAATGGAACTCAATTCTGACTTTTCTACAACAAGATATAGCAGATTTTCTAAGACTGCTCAAGGGTTCCTGCGAACAAATTTTCAGCAGCACCTCCTTTGTTTTTACTAAGTTTTTCCAGCCAATTCAAGGCTTCATTCTTACCACAAAACAGCCTCAACTCAAGCATATACATATCAAGCCAACAACTCACCAAATCAAGCCTATAACCATCACCTACTCAAGCTAGCAAATGAAACCCTAAGCTGAAATTCCTACTCACAAGCTGGAATTTTCTTTAGGTAAGTTAAACTAGCATGTAAAAGTTTGATATTTCACATAGCAAAGCTACCAAACCATGGCTAACACTTAAGCATCATATATGATCAGAAAATTCACCATAAAACTGAAAATTCCCATATCACCACTTCCAACCATGAAATATTACATAAAACTACCAAAATTGCAACCATAAGCCACTAATTTACAATTATTTGAAGTAGAGAGAGTTTCTTGCCATAAATACATTAAACCTTATGCAAAGAGGCTACCAACACCTTTATCTTCTCAAATCACTCCACAAAAACCCTTAAGCTTCCTCAGAAATCCACTTTTATGGACTAGTTTGCAAAACTAACGGTTGAAACTCAAGATTCAAGCTTGAAGTTGGAGTTGAAGATGAACTTTGCTCTCTTGTTTTTCCTCTCAATATTTTCGGCCAAGCAAGGAAAGAATGAAGACAATTTTGGTCAAAATTGGTCTTTAGGAAAGTTAAGAAACCATGGTCAAAGTCCAACCCCCAATAATTTCATGGCACTTGGCTCTTTTAGGGTTTGATCTCATCTTCTTTGTCTTCCAAAGGTTAATCTATCTAGCTAACCTCTAATTATCCCCTAGAATCTTGTAAAATAATATCCTTTTATGCAAAACTCCATCTAATCGTCAAACGTTATCGCATTTACCGCACTAGCGGGTCCCACGTCCATAATGTGCTACGAACGACACATGAACTAACTTATACTAGAAAAATGATTTAAAAACTTGACTCCCTTAAAAAAATATCTAGGAAATTAAGGCAATAATTTAAAGCAAAAAAATGCAATAAAAAAAAATAAATACAACATAATTTTTCGGGTTGTCACAGGACCTCATTGAGAGACAGTCCTCTGTTGTCCCCTTCCATTTTGAGCCCCTCTGGATGGAGCTTCTCTTGGTGTCCCTGAGATTTGAACTCCACCCGCTTCCAAACTTAGGAGGTGGTACATTCTGATCACTTCGCCCAGTAGTACTTCGCCAAGTAGTACTCCTAGATGCACCACATCTCTTTGCTTGAAAAGTCAAACTTGAAATCAGGCTTGCTCCACTCCTTGAGCTTTCTCAAGAGCATCTTTAAATGTATCAATTTGAGCTGCGGCTAAATCTTTTTGGATTTTTACATTCAAACCCTGTACAAATCGCTTTATGTGTGAGAACCCGTATTTTTTCCATTTTCTAGGTTTTATTATCTTTCATGGCTTGTTTTCTGCATTTTCGTGATTAGGAAAAATTCTAGATACTTTTAAGGAGCAGATATAGTTTTTAGATGATTTTTCTAGTATCGAATAGGTTTTGAGAAATTAAGAGCGTATACCGGACGTGGGACCCACTAGTGCGAAAAGTTCGGAAAAATTCGGCCAACTAGGTTAAGTTTTGGATACTGGAATTAATTTACCGGGTGTTAAGAGATAAGTAGAGGTTGCAATTTGGATTGGTGTGAGAGGAAACAAAGTGATAGACTTGCATTAAATAAGTGACAAGTGTCACCATTTGATTGGAGGGACTTGTAAGACTACTATTCATTTTCTTACCATTGACCAAATAAATCAAAAAAATACCAAAAATTCACCATTTTCACTTCCTCTTGGCCGAGCTCTTCAAGCAACAAAAGAAAGAAAACTCTTCAAGTTTTTGGCTTCAATCTTGCTTCAATCAACTCACTCAACCATCCAATCTTGTTTTTGCTCCATAAAATCACTTAAGGGAGTGATAGTGAGGTGTTGTGTGGAGTTATTTGGAAAGCTAAGAGGACTAGTTGCTCTCTCTCTCTTGTTTCTAAGGTGAGTTGTGAAGAACCCCTCTCCTCCCTCTAATGATGCTTAATTTATGCTTAGTGGTGGAATAAGATGCAACTTTATGGATTATCTTGTGATTTTTGGTTGAATTGGTGAACTTTTGTAATTATTGGGGATTTTTCTGTTTCAATATGAATATGATTGTGTGGCTATGTATGATGATTGGAAATGGTATGTAAGGGATATAGGAGGTGGAAAAAGGGGATAATTGCAAGCAATTTTTGTTTTGGAAGAAAATTGAAAAAATTAGGGTTTGATGTTCTTCATTCTGCCCGGTACTATAGCTCATAGCTAGGGGCCGAATTGGCCTTGGGTTAAAACATTAAAGTTGTATGTAATGATATTTTAGAGGTGACTACAAAATTTCAGGTCAATCGGAGTAGCGTAGCTTGAGAAAAGTCGAAATTACCCTTGCTGTCCTGGTTTTACCCGAATTTGGGAATTGCTTCTGTAATTGGTTATTTTGGTTAGGAATGCTTCCGAATTGGTTGTTGAGGTCTTCTGATTAAATGTATCCCTGTTCCTTAGCTTTCGGATGGCTTTGGAATTTCTGGATTTGGACTTATGTAGTCGGTTTTATGATGTTTGCACTAGAATGCGTTCTGTGAATCTGTTTTTGCGGTTCTGGTGTAGTATCTTGCATTTTTGACCTGGTTACACTCGAAACTGGGTTGAGTGACCTTCTGTAATATTGTAGCCCTATATCTTAGCTTCGAAACGGTGGGTCTTTCACCTTCATACGATAATCGTACTGTTTCTGGTACCATTACCGTAAAATGAGGTCAAAAACTGTTTTTTTCAGGGCTAAAGCTAATTTCATTTCGGGATTTTCTAGTTTTCCCCTAATGCTTGTATATGCTTATGGAACCCTATTGGGGTCGTATTTGGCATTGGTTTATGACTCGTTATCGAGTCTCATTGTACTTGTTTGCATGTTTTAGGGCGTGACGGTGGTTCACGACGTTCTTTTGACGGAAGTGCATGAAACACCATTTGCAAGCTTGGTGAGTGTACTACTCACTTGTGTGTTACTATATAGCTTTGATACTTGAACTTGATGAGTTGAATGTTAATTGATTGAAGTGAGAGCGTACTTTATCACTCTCACTTATTATTTATCATGTTATTGGAATGTTATATGAAATGTTACATGAAATGAAAGTACTTGACTTGGTGTCGATTGGACGAGTATCCAACAACTACAATTGTTATCATTGAGCTCAACCCCATTGGTAGTTGATTGAATCGAGCCGGCGAGGGCTTGGTCGTGCCAATTAATGATCGTTGGGAAAATGTTATATGGAATCTTGTAGCATGAGAGACTTTCGATTCCGGTATACTCGAGTAATACCACAGTGCAAATGTTTGGAGTTCGGGCCCGGTAGGGGTATGTTGGGTGGAAGGAATGGAAGTAAAGTGGAGTCTACGGTTGGTTACTCTTAAACATTGACGGAGGGTCAATGAGCTTCGATCAAGAATGCAAACGAGGAAAAGGGCTCTTGAGAGCCGCCCGTATCCTTTTATCACCACCATTAATGTGTGCCTTTGTTTACTTTTGATGTATTGAAATGAAAAGCTTGATGCTTATATGAACTTGGTTGCTTGAGTAGTATTATCTCACTGGGCAATTAGCTCACTCTATTCCTTTTGTTTTCCTTACAGGAAAATAAATACTTTTGGACTGCAATTGATAATTGGTTGCCGAAATGAGCTAGTTGGACATATCTTTTGTATAGCTCATTTATTGAAACCCTAAATGTACTTTTGGGACCGTTTCTCTTTTGATTTGGCAAACCAGACATGTATCCACTTTTAAATACTTTTGTAAGCCACTTTGGCTTGTAATTGCTAAGTTTCAAGATGTGAATGTTTGCTTGATATTTGGTTGGGTTCTGACGGGTCGGTTACTATTCATGGCCGACTCCGGATTTCATTTTTTTATTTTCTTTTATTTTGACATTTTGACTTGTTTACGCGCGTTTGTAAGTTCCGGAACGCAATAGTTCGCTCTAAACTGCACCGTTAGTCCTGGCGAGAGTTGGGCAGGCAGTCCGCTAACCCCTTTGGTTCGCCTTAGGGGAAGTTGGGGCTGTCACAGGTGGTATCAGAACCTAGATTTGAATTAGCCTGGGTGTAATAGAAATGCTCGATTTGAGGGTTCTTTGTTTATGGCCTTTAAGCTTATTTATGGTTAATTGCTCTTTTGGTGTAGGATGGCCGGACAGGGTGAGCCTAGTGATAGTCCTCCGGGCGAGAGACCTCGTGGAGCGTTTCCCGTGATACCATACCAGATACGGCCAAGAAGGGCCGTCGTGCGCTGGAGTTCGTCTAACCGCCTCAGAAGGTGTGAGTGCCGCCATAAGTATGCTTACCCTAACGCTCTAGTGTTCGCCGTGGCCGAGGAGCGTAAGGAGTTAGCCGCAGATAATGCTAGGCTTGAGGCTGAGGTGAACCAGCTTAGGGCAGCCAATGAGAAACAGGTCGAGCGCATTAAGGGCTTGGAGTACGACGTGCTAGAGGTAGAGGATAGGATGGATGACCTCTGCACTCAGCTTAGGGAAGTCCGTGAGCGCGAGTCTAAGAGAGCCCGAAAGGTGAAGGTTCGAGCTGCCTCGATCCTGAACCTCTGTACTGATGTGGTCGAGGGCGTGAGCGACGAGGACTCATGTGCGGGGCCCGAGGCTGGGGTTGGATCTACCCCGTCGGGTGGGTCTTCTAGCTCGTCGTCGGACTAGGTTACCATTCCTAGGGTCTTTGAGATAGTTTTGTTTTCTGTATATAGGGCGGATAGGGAAAGAGCCTTAGCTAATCGTTTTGTACGTTTGGGTTAGCTACGTGTATATTTCTTTTGGATGGGGCTTTTCCCTCGTGGATTGTTCATGTTTGTACTTGACTTGACTGTACTTGACTTGACTGATTGTTTATATGTGTGTTGTTGCCTTGTTTGGAATGTATATATATGGTTGTAAAAGTTTTTGGGATTTTATTTACATGCATTGTCATTTTATTGTTCTAGTACGTTTGTCTAGATCAAATAGAACTTATGGAAGGCACACGTAGTGGACGGGGGCGTGGGCGCGGGAATAGGCAACCTACGCCAGACCGGGGTGCTGGGGAAACTTCCTTTGGACCCAATCTTGAACCGAGAGTTGACCCCAATGTACAGATAGCTGCCGCTATGCAGCAAATGACCAACCTGCTGGCACAAGTGGTGCATCAACAAGGCCAGAATTCAAACCCTAATCCTGGAAACCCTGGCAATCATGTCGAGAGCGAAGACAAAGCTCTCGAACGATTTCAAAAGTTTACTCCACCCAAGTTCATTGGGGGACCCGATCCGGATTTCGCCGAAAGGTGGCTCGAAAAGATGGTCGATATTTTCGCTGCTCTGCACTATACCGAAGAACGGCAGGTGACTTTTGCTGTTTTCCAGCTGGAAGGGGCGGCTCGTTCCTGGTGGAATGTCGTTCGGCAGAAATGGGAACGGGAACAAATGCCCAGGATTTGGGTAAATTTTATGAGAGAGTTTAACGCGAAATTCTTCCCTCCTCTGGTTCAGGAGAGGAAGGAAGATGAGTTCATCCGACTCCGCCAAGGAGCTCAATCGGTGGCGGAATACAAGAGCCAGTTCACCCGCCTGTCCAAATTTGTGCCTGAGTTGATTGTGACAGAGCAACGGCGAATTAGGCGTTTTCTCCAGGGTTTAAACGTGGAAATTCAGAAGGACCTCGCGGTGGACCAGATCAATGCTTTTAGTTAGGCCGTTGAGAAGGCCCAACGGGTAGAGAGCGCGAGGATGCAAGTACAAAACTTCCAGGCGAAGAAGCGGGGTTTTCCTGGAAGCAGCTCTGGGCAAGGGGATAAAGGTACCCCCTCCAAGTTCGGACGAGGAGTTGGAGGTGGACGACAGTCGGGTACAGGTAGAGGGGCTCAGTCCAGGGGTGGTTCAGTCAGAAGAGGCCAAGGCGAAAACTCCCAGAAGGGTTCAGGTTCGGCGTCCCGCAGGCCTTGTGGGTACTGCGGAAAGCCGAATCACTCTGAAGATAATTGCTGGAAGAAGGGAGGCAAATGTCTGCGTTGCGGAGGCGCAGACCACCAGCTGGCTACCTGTCCACTTTTAAAGCAAGACGGAAAGGGAGCTCAAACCATGTCAAAGACCAATACGGGACCGGAAAAGGGGAATGGGACGAAACCTAAGGTGCCCGCTCGAGTATATTCATTAGAACCTCAACAGGTCCCAGATTCCTCAGAGGTCGTAGAAGGTATGATCCCTATTTTTCACCGTTTTGTCAAAGTTTTAATTGATCCTGGTGCCACTCATTCCTTCGTTAACCCTGATTTCATGTGTGGCATCGATATAAAACCTGCTAGTTTACCATACGACCTAGAAGTTAGTACACCTACGGGGAATCAACGTTTGGTTACTAGTACGGTTTATAGGGATTGTGAATTGTGGATAGGAGAGAAGAGATTATTAGGGGACTTGATAAGTTTGGTCATTAAGAGGTATGATATAATTCTTGGTATGGATTGGCTAACCAAGTATAATGCCCAACTGGATTGTAAAACAAAAGTGGTGGAATTCTGCATTCCTGGTGAGGCGACCTTAAGGTTGGATATAAGGGGTAGGTTAGACTCATCTGCTTTGATTTCGGGCATTCGGGCTAGGAAACTGCTAAGTAGAGGGGCGCAAGGATTTTTGGCCTTTCTGATCAATACCCCTTCGGATAAGTTAAAGGTGGAGGACGTGCCCATAGTGAAGGAATTTTCGGACGTGTTTCCTGATGAGCTAGTAGTTCTGCCTCCGGAAAGAGAGATTGAATTTAAAATAGACCTGCTACCGGGATCCTCACCTATCTCAAAAACTCCATACCGAATGGCTCCTGCTGAGCTCAAGGAGCTAAAGTTACAATTACAGGACCTTCTGGAGCGGGGATTCATTCAAGAGAGTGGGTCTCCTTGGGGAGCTCCTGTACTGTTTGTGAAGAAAAAAGACGGTGGTTTGAGGATGTGTATCGATTATCGGGGCCTGAATAATATCACGGTGAAAAATAAGTATCCACTGCCCCACATAGATGAGTTGTTTGACCAGTTGCAAGGAGCGGTGATTTTCTCAAAACTAGATCTCCGCCAAGGATATTATCAGCTATTAATCAGGAAGGAGGACATTCCGAAAACTGCTTTCAACTCAAGATACGGGCATTACGAGTTTACAGTTATGCCCTTTGGATTAACGAATGCTCCTGCCGCATTCATGGTTTAATGCATAGGGTTTTTAAGCCCTACCTGGATCGATTTGTAGTAGTCTTCATCGATGATATTATGGTCTATTCCAAGACGCGTGAAGAGCATGAGCAGCACTTGAGGATTATTTTACAAACCCTAAGAGACCATCAACTGTACGCCAAGTTCAGCAAGTGCGAATTTTGGCTGGAGAAAATTGCTTTTCTGGGACACGTAATTTCTCAAGAGGGTATTTCAGTTGACCCTGCAAAAGTAGAAGCTGTGACTAATTGGAAGAGGCCAGAAAATCCCACCGAGGTCCACAGCTTTCTAGGATTGGCTGGATATTACCGGCGTTTCATCAAGAACTTTTCCAAACTAGCCTGTCCTCTAACCGACTTGACGAAGAAACATGGGCGATTCATTTGGAATGCCCGAAGCGAGACAAGTTTTCAAGAGTTAAAGAAAAGATTGACCATGGCTCCAGTTCTAGTTTTACCAAACGGGGTGGACGGATTTACTGTGTATACGGACGCGTCACGAGAAGGCCTGGGTTGTGTGCTAATGCAGAACCGAAATGTGATATCTTTTGCCTCGAGAAAGTTAAAACCCTATGAGTAGAACTATCCAACCCACGATCTGGAGTTAGCCGCAGTTGTTTTCGCTCTTAAAAAGTGGAGGCACTACCTATATGGGGTAACCTTCGAGGTTTACTCCGATCACAAAAGCCTGAGGTACCTCTTCTCACAGAAGGAATTAAACATGAGGCAGCGATGGTGGATGGAATTTCTGGTGGATTACGACTGTACCATCAACTACCATCCAGGAAAGGCGAACATAGTGGCCGATGCTTTGAGTCGCAAGGCACAAGTAGCCGGGTTAATGATTAAAGAGTGGAATTTACTAGAGTCGGTTTGCGAGTGGAAACCCTGCCTTGGGAGCCATAAGGTGATTTTTGGCAATATTAAAGTGACTTCCATCTTATTGGAACGGATTAAAGAAGCGCAAAAAGAGGATGTGATGGTATGGAAGTGGGGAGAGAAAGCGGACAAAGGGGAAACGACTGATTTCAATTTCAGTCCTGAGGGTATTTTAAAATACCGGAACCGAATAGTGGTGCCGAAAGATGAGTCGGTGAAAACAGAAATTCTAGAGGAAGCTCATCGGTCCAAGTATACTATCCATCCGGGTAGTAGCAAGATGTATCAAGACCTGAGAGAAACCTATTGGTAGGACAATATGAAGAAGGAAATCGCGTTGTACGTGTAAAAATGTCTTGTTTGCCAACAGGTTAAAGCGGAGCATCAAAAACCATCGGGCTTGTTACAACCCCTTGAGATACCCGAGTGGAAGTGGGAAAACATCACCATGGACTTCGTTTCAGGTTTGCCACGAACGCAACGAGAACACGATGCTGTTTGGGTAATCGTCGACCAGTTAACCAAATCGGCTCATTTCCTGCCGGTAACCATGAAGTATTCCATGGACAAGTTGGCCCAGCTGTACATGGACGAGATTGTAAAGCTACACGGTGTTCCTGTGAGCATCGTCTCCGATCGAGATCCACGGTTCGTATCTCGGTTTTGGCAGAAGTTCCAAGAAACCCTGGGGACGAAACTCAACTTAAGCACGACTTATCACCCTCAGACGGATGGACGATTGGAGCGAACAATCCAAACTCTCGAAGACATGCTACAGACTTGCATTCTGGATTTTGGAGGCAACTGGGGTCAACACATGACCTTAGTAGAGTTTGCATACAACAACAGCTACCATTCATCGATTCAAATGGCTCTGTAGACACCAAATTTTGGTGTAATTTCATTTACTAATTATTTTTTAGTCTGTGCTCGTTTTTTTCACTTTTTAGTTTTTAGTTTTTTAGTTTTTTGTGTTATTATTATTTTTAAGTTTTTAGCATAGAATTTCTTGAAAATGAAAAAAGGAAAAAGAAGAAAAAAAGTGAAAAATGATGAAAAATGAAAAATGAAAGAAAAAGAATGAAAATGGCAAAAATAGGTGGAAGTGTGCATGTTGAACAAGTGTACAAAACAATCATGGGACAAGTGGTTAAGGAATTTGAGGGACAAGTGTCCCTTTTGTTTAATTGACAACACAACATTTAGGAGGACACTTGTTTAGCTTAGAAGGGAGGTTTGAGAATTGGAAGGAAAAAAGAAAAGAGGCCACGGATGAGAGAAAAACAGAAAAAAAGAGGGGAGGTTTTCAACGAGAGCAAAACAGAGGCGGGGATGAATCTAGAGAGGGCAGGGGCGACGGAATTGTGGAGCAGGAGCAAAAGAGCAAAAACAAAAAGGGAGAATCGGGGATGGCCGGCTAGGGAGAAACAAGGAAGTCAGAGGCTTCCGTCTGATGGAGAAAGGAGACAACAAAAACAGAGAAAGGGAAGCTACGGACGAACCGTAGGGGGGCCGCGGATGGAAAAATGGGAGATTTGGTCTGGGCTTGGGAAGAAGAAAAAGGTCGGCTGGCAAGAAAAAAAGGAGAAAAAGGAAAAGGGTTTGAGAGCTGAAGAGGATGGCGGCAGAATTCTGGGGGTGGCTGGGTTCTTGGCCATGAAAGCTTCGGGGGAAGTGTAAAGGAAAAGAACTGGGCGAGAAACAGAGGAGCCGCCGCCATCCGGAGTCGTCATCACTGGAATTTGCCGCTGCCGCCGTCAGAATCTACTGCCATCACCGACGAACCGTCACTGAGAGGATAAGGTAAACTATCCCTTTCCTTCAAATTTCATGCTCAGACTCTTAAAGCTCAAAGCAGATTTGTTTTACCACAATTTTCCAGCGATTATCCGCAATTTTGGACATGCCTGTCTTATGTATTGATTGGATTGAAATCTTTTTGTTCTAGAAATTTTGGGCTAATCGTAGTCTCAATCGAGCAAAACAACTCGATGAAATTTTAATGCTCCTGACCTGTTCGATGAAATGCCCAACTAAGATTCTTAATTGAAAGATAACTTGTCTGCAATTTTTGCGTGAAGAAACTGGACATGTTAGCAAGTTCAATTCTTTGCATTTGAGAAACTCTGATGAATTGGTGTTTTTGCATTTTCTGTTTTCCTGTTCTACTCCGAATTAATATTTGGAGATGAAGCTTTCGCTTAGGCGAATTTTGTTACATGTTGGGACTGATTGCAATTGAAACCAGATTTCCTGGTATTGCTGCCCAAAAAGGGAGCTAAAATGCTAAACTGATATCGAGCTCGGTGGAGAAGACAATCAATTGTCTAAAATTGCATTCTTAGCCCCTCCGTTTTTGCTTCCGCTGTGATATAACCCCAAAGTTGTTAGAACTTCATAATTTGCCCCCCCGAAACTGTTGTAATTCCTTCAATTAGATCCCTGTTTTGTTGCATTTGAACCCCTCAAGTTCTCCCCTCATTCTGATATGACCCAAAGTTTAGAAAGGTTGAACTTACCTCATCCTTTTGAATTTTAATCATCATCTCATTTTTCTTAAGTAGCCTTTTGGGCTTGATTAGTTCTTGTTTATGGGTCATAATTGTGGCTTAATAATTTTAATTGATTTGTTCATCTTGTTGGGTTTAGTGAAATAAGTGTTGTGGATTGAGAGGTTATTTTGTTTGGGTTTTAGAAATGGGTTGTTGACTTGTTTTCTGGGTTTTGATTTGGGCTTAGAAGATTGACATCTAACACTTTTTTTTGGTTGGGTTTTGATGGTGAGTCTATCTGTTTTGATTTGGGTTTAGTTTATTATTCTTTTGGGCTCTGGTTTGGGCTAGGGGGGAGAAGTCCACCAATTTTGTTGATTAATCTTTGTGTCAAAATAATAGACTGGCCCACTTCTTTTACTCTGGGTTTTTCGGTTGGGCTCGGGAAGCCTTAGCCCACGAAAATAAATACAAAGGCCCAATGGCCTATCTGACTAAGGATCTGGTAACCATATTTGCAAATCAGTCCCTGGATTTCTTCTTAACTACACTATGGCCCTACAAACTTTCAATGCTGTCAGTTGGGTCCTTAAATTAATTACAAATAGGTCCCTGAACTTTATTTTTCTTTGATTTTGACCCCAAGACTTTATTAATTTTTGCAATCAAGTCCTTTCTTCTTTTGACTTCTTAAATGTAAGTTGTCTACATGATTTAATTGATTCAAATTCATGTTTGTTTTTGTCGTTTGTGATTATTTGTCAAATAAATTGGCACCTTGACTCCTTTATTATTTTGGAGGGTAAATAAGTTGATTTCACTCCATTAGAGCTTCATTTCAAGGGAGGTATAATTGCTTTTATCCCTTTTGTCTCTCCTATGTGATCCAATGTGCTAAGTGTGAATCGCATGCCTAATTTGCTTTCATTACCATTCTTTAGTTCCATTATTTCATTCATTCTTGCTTTTATTAAATTATTCTTTTAAATGGGGTATGTGTACACCTCTTGGCTTGTAATAGATAGGGCTCGAGGAGCAATTTGGTCCATTTTCCCTTTCCCCTTTTGTTTTAGTTAGCAAGTGTAATAATTAGGGCCTTAATTTGTTTTGCATGCCTATGTGTTATGTGTTAATTGCTTTATTAGGCTCTTGCATCTAGTCGAGCATGCTAAGTGTTATGTGCTACGTGTTTATAAGTGATTTGCATGTCTACTCGCTTTCCATAGTGTGGATGAATGTACGTCACCACACTAGTCCAACGCTAGTTGTGGCTTCTTTTATTGTTTCCACTAGTCTAATGCTAGTAGGAATTCATAGAAAGGGCTAGTCCAACGCTAGACCCAATAGGATTTTTCCTTTGTTTTTCATTAATGCATTATTTGCCTGTTCACTACATATCATGCATTTTTCCTTAGTTTTATCATCTGGCATGCTCCTCGATTCCCCTTTCCCCTCACTTTAGGTCTTGCATCTCATGCTAGTTAGGGTACATTTGCCTGAAGAGTCCCCTTAAATATGGGATATAGACGAGTGTGGCTTTTTCTAAGCCTTAGCACGCTTATATTCCCTCTATCAAAGGAAAAATCAAGTCACAAAGTTAAGAGTCCCCGTACCCGTTTTGCTTGCATTCCCATAGGATTCATGCATTTCATTCATTCACTATCACTTACTTTATATTCCATTCCTCTTTCTACATTCTCACTTCACACTACTTTCACACTACTTTCTACATTCTCACCTCACACATGCACCTTATGGCATTTTTCACCTTATTATTCTTTACTTACTTTACCTTGCAAAGACATTTGCACACCTCCACTTATATCTTATTACTTTTATCATTTTTCTCACTTCACACAAACTCACACTTTCACATGGCATGCATTCCACTCATTTTACGTCATTTAGGATTACGTGTGACCTCTCCAAAGGATCATTATTGGGCTTCACAATTAATGTGATTGGCACCACTCAACCTTTGAAGAGAAATTTCCCCCAATCCCCCTAGGTCTAGGTTTTTGCATTCATATAGACATATCCAATACGCGATACATACCTTGGGTAGAAAAATTAGGAAAATTGGTTAAGTCGCGCAACTAGCCTTGGCTAGGTCAAAGGGGTGCCTTGGATTCTATCCTTGCCTTCCCCTTTGTCAAACGTGACCCCCGAACCTTTTTCTTTGGCTTACGTGGACTAGGAGTCGTTTTAAAAAGGGTTTTGCTACTTTGTCTTTTAAAAACACTTTTTGGGTGACTTGGTACACCCCAAATCTATACCAAGTGGCGACTCCGTTTTCATATTTAAAAACCCTTTTTAAAATTTCATTTGGCCAAATCGTCGCTTTCCAAAGTCCCATGGCCTTTTTACTTTTCATTTTGCACACATTCACACCACACTTCACACTCACATTCTTCACGATTCGAAAAGTGGGGCGCGACAGTTGGCGACTCCACTGGGGACTTCCTAAGTGGGTCCGAGCATTTGACTTAGCCATTCGTTTCCTTTTTCTACCCTTTTTATGCATTGCATTTGGATATTAGGGTTGCATTTTCCATTTTTAGGGCCTTTTGCCTTGCGCGCGTATCCAACTACTCCCTCACTCACGTACGTGTGATTGGTTGATTGGATGTATGTTTACTTGTTTATCTCGCGCTTGCATTGCATTTGGGGGGGGTGTGTCACCTTTAGAGCCTCGCGTGGTTCTCAACCCCTTCCCTCAAAATAGGGGAACACTTCATACGTGCACGTTTATTTATTTTATCCCATTTTATTTTGTTTTTCGTGGGCGCTATCCCACACCGCCTTGTAGGATTAGGATCGATTGCCTTGGGTAGGCGGATGGTGTGCTCTGCGCCCATAGCGCTACCTAAGGGATCACTCGAGCCACCGATCGAAGGCCCTGGGAGTGATGACCCTTCGCCTTTAGGTCTGAAGGCTTGGGAGCCGAAGCTTTATCGAGTCTAGGCATTAATGAACCAAACCTCATGCATCCATGATAGAGTTTGCTAGGTTGTTAGAGTCAACCTCACCCTTTTAAGCACGTTAGGCACGAGGGAAGGGGTTCCACCCCTTTTACTTGCTTTTATTGTATTTCTTTTCTTAATTGCTCCCAATGTGTTATGTGTACTATCAATTGCACTAACCATTCTTTTGTTTTCTTGGCTTGCATTCATGTGCCTTAGCAATAAGAGGCCTTTTTGGCACTCTTTTAGTGACTTACCCACTAGATGACTCACATGTTTAAATTCCAGTTATTGCATTGGTTTTTCAATAAATACATGTCATTTTAGACCTTTTTCCCCCCCGATGCATTATTCATGTCCTTTAGGTCATATTTGTCGCATATTTACATCGCTTTAATAAAATGGCATCATGCATAAACCATAGAAAGGGAATGCCACATAGGGAATCCCGTGTTTAGGAATAAGCCACCTTGTGTCTCGGATACTTAATCCAGTGAGATTTGCACGTTTACATTTTGTACCATCCAAAGGGGTAGTGCACAAGGTAAGGTAGGATCCGATTATTTTCATAGAGTGATCTTTGGAATATGAGCATCTAATAATCACTTTTTGGCCATTTTATCAAAAATTGGTAAAAATCCCTTGCGTGAAGGACATTAATTTGAAGAAAATTCACAAATGATTCCTCATTGTTGAGACGATAAATATAGAGGCCAAATTTTGATTTTAGAGGCTCATAGACCAAGGCATTGTAATGATTTCTTGAAACCACCCAGTGGGCGAATAATTCAATCGATTTTTGAACAAATTATCCATCTTATCCAATCCATTTTTTTTAAAAATTCAAATCATCAATTCATTTGACCAATTTACCCTTTTTAGGGTCTTTTGACCAATTTACCCTTTTTAGGGTCATTCGGTCGCTTTTGAATAAATTATCAATTCAATTGACCAAATTACCCTTTTTAGGGTCTTTTGACCAATTTACCCTTTTTAGAGTCATTCGGCCGATTTTTGAATAAATCCCTAATTCAATTTCATTCATTTGACCGATTTACCCATTTTTAGGGCAACCGAGCCGATTTTGAATAAATCAAATTTCGTTCAATCTGTTTGATCAATTTACCCTTTTTTAGGGTGATCTGATGAATTTTGGATAAATTTCATTCAATTCATTTGACCTGTTTCCCTTTTTAGGGTAATTTGGTCGATTTTAAATAAATTGTCAACTTCATTCAATCCATTTGCCCTATTAGGGTTTCATTGTCAAACTCCAAATTGGGAAATCTAGTCACTTTTGAAGAAAACCGTCCATTGCATCCAATTACTTGATCAATTAGGGTTTTGACCCGTAATTCACTAAGAAATTTTATCAACAAATTCCAATCTTTTCGATGGGAGGTTCGTCAAGGTCAAACCCGTGCCATTTGCAAATCAAAGGTGATCAATCTATTCGGACGTTGACCTCATTTTGACAAATCTCTCGTCACCCCAATTGACCAAATTCTTTCAAAATTATTTTTCACTCAATGAGCTGATCAGATCCATCAGGTATGGTATAGTGCCTACCCTAGAGGATTGCATTTTCATGCTAGGCCTACCCTTGGCATAAAAGGGTTCCCCCATAGGACATGCATACCGATTTTATATTCTTGTTTACTAACTCGGGGTATTTTTCTTTTGTTTCCCCCCTCCCCTGCATTCATAAAAAAGGTTTCAATAAGATGAAAATATTTCCCTATATTGGATAACAATTTTTTGATCCGATAAAGTTTGGAAAGTATTATTTGATTCTTGGGCAGATCCAATAATGGAAACCTGAAAGATCCATCTGAAAGCTCTAGGCTAAGAGCTTCTAAGAGATTTTGTAATTGTTTTTCAAAGGAAAATTCTGTTTATTTGATTTGTTAATACATTTTTGCTTCAAAAGAAAAGGAGACAAAAAGTGAATATGTGGAGCTCTTTACAAGTTTCTCTCTTCTCACTTGTATCGTAATTGAATGAGAAAATTTGTTTCAAACTTTTTCAGCAATAAACTGTTTGGACAATCATTGTTTTGTGTATATTTTTGTACATTTCATTCTTTATTCTTATTCATTGGAGATTTCATGAATTTTAAGAAGTAAGACCAAATTGAGAAGCTTCATGATCACAAGTGTCTGCTTTCCAAAATCCTTATGTACACCAGATTGTTGATCCGAGTCATCCAATAAGGGTGCTAAAAAAATGGTCACTCAAAAGGCCCAATGAGATACCTTTTCTCCTTCATTTAACCCCAAAATAAAGTCAGTCACATTGATTGATAAATTGCAAATTGGGACAATCTTTGCTTGGAAAAATGCCTATTGGTTTAACCGGATTCAATTCACATCTAAGTGAAAGCAAAAATGTGCATTATTCTTGTTTGTTTTGAAAATTTGGAATGATACTTTGAGCATTTGTTTCACTATCTATACAGATTTTTATCACTTGCTCTCCCATTTGAGCCTATGAAAAGAATAATTTCGTTTCAGATAAGAGCCCTAATGATCACTACCCTATATTGGAAAATTTTCAAATATCAAATAGGGGAATGGATTTTCAATAACCGTTTCGTTACTTTGGTTGTCATGAGGTGTAAGAATGATGCTTTGGCCGTCGTTTCTACAACCTAAACACTGATCACCCCTTGCATCCCCATTTTGAGCTAAAATTGGTGGTTCTTTTCGAGTGCACTCATGGTCGTACCCCACATTGGGGAGGAGATTGGGGAATTTTGAAAAAAAGAGGGAAAAGCAAAAATGCTAGAATAAGGAGGGAACTACAAATTGGGGAAATTTGATTCCACTTGGGTTCCAAGTTTGAAAAAAGAAAAGAAGAAGAAGAAAACAAGTTCTATCCGGTGGATCACTTATGAATGAGCAAGGGTCTTCCTCAGTCAGTTAATTCAGATACATGCTAAAATTTCCAATTAATGAAAGTTTCCTTTCAGAGTCAATGTAAGGAACGGAATACAAGTCAGGCCATCTTCTTTTCCAATCAAACGTTATATCCCTAGTTATCCCTTTTGAGCCTTCAGAATAAAATACTTCGTTTGGCAACCCCTGAGAATCGCAAACCCCACACTGGGGCAAGTTGAGTTGAAAAGGAAAATTTCAAGAAGTGAAAGGTGAAAAGCCACAAAATCAAAAGACAAAAGAGAAAAGAGAACCTCAGTTCAAAAATAAACTGGGGCAAATTTTGTGAAAGTTCAAAAATGGCCGAAGGCCGAAAAATCAGGGAAAAAAAAAAGAAAATGCAAGAGAAAAGCCTCAATTGAGCAAAAACTGAGGCAAGTTCTGATTTTACCCTAAAATGGGGTTTGGCGCAACAATGCGATCTCAGATTCTTCAAACCACTTTTGAAATCCGTTTTCAAGCCTTAACCTTTCTAAGCACCCCACCTGACCCCAGTACAAAAGCCGAAAGCCCTGACTTCTGTTCTTTGCAATGGCCCTGTCAAGAAAATTTCTGATGTCGGAAATTTTAGCTGTATTTCTGAATTGATTTGGTGTGAGGATGACACTGCTCTTCATGTGAAACCCCGAGTGGGTATTTCTGGAAAAGAAGGGAATAGGAAAATGAGCCAAATGAATGCAAAGAAAGATGCAAAAGATTTGATGTTAAAAGACCCTGTTGGGTGATGATAAAAAGTCAAACCAAGTCCAAGAATCTGGAGTCCAGATGAGGGCGATGTTGAAAAATGCGATCTATGGTGCAATATCCTTGAAAGTCTTAAACTATCGTTTTCAAGCCAAATTACAAGCTAATAAAGTCCATCGTTGACTTATTCTTTCATGACAATCCAAAATGAGGATCATGCTCATAAGAAATTCATCAAATCATTTGTGATCATAAGGGCATAACCCGTTTCCACATGTTTAGCTATCACTTCTGTCCATACGTTACAAGCCTAGAAAGCTTGTATGTTGACTAAGTTTTCTTGAAAATAAGGGTAACAAACTCTTTGCTTTCACTAAGATGTGACATTAAAAGGATTACATACAACTGGGGCACAAAAATGAGACAGATTCTTATCTCCCATTTCCTTAGCCAGTTCAAAAATAAAGTCATGTGATTGGTTCTGAAAAGATGAGTCAACCAGAAGTGGTGACCCGTTACCCTAAGCACCAATGCTAAAAGTAAGGAAGAAATCTTCTTAAATTTGGTGTTATTTCGAGGAATTCATCATGAAATTTCTGCATGAGTTCAAACTTGACGATTAAAGTTTCTTCACATTGTTGTATATGTGCACTCTTTTCTAAATTTTAGAAAGTGCGGTTTTTCTTTGTTCAAGTAAATGGGAAATCATCTAAACCAATTTTTGCAATCAAATGGGCCCAAACTGGGGCAAAATTTTTATTTGCAAAATTTCGCAAAATAAGCCCACACAGGGGCAAATATTTTTGTAGTCCAATTGAGGTTTTCGTCCAAGAATCAAAATAATGCATTTTTCAAATCAGTCGCTCATTTGAGTGCATATAAGCCCTGTGCAGGTATTCATAGTTGAAATCGACGAAAGAGCGTCTGGTGATATGGAAGGCCGATGCCGAAGAAAGAGAGGAGAAAGAAGGGAGAAGGGCCCTACACTGGGGCAAATTATTTTTGAAAAAGATTCTCTCGAAAAATCAGAAAAATTCAAAAAAATCAAAAATCAAGTTCAAAATTTTGTTTCTTGGAAAATCAAATTTAATTTCTTGTATTTTGACAAATCAAATTCAATTTCTTCACCAATTGGATGGCAGGATTGGGTCTTATCCCACTGACCATTCTAAAGATCGCGTTGGGCCTGGACTTCGTGCCGCCAACATTTCACAAGATCACGTTGGGCCTGGATTTTGTGCCGCCAACTTCAAATATCAGTTGGGCCTGAGTTTCGTGCCGCGCACACGGAGTTCAAATGTTACTGTTGGGGGCGCCTGAGTTTCGTGCCGCCAACTTCACAAGATCACGTTGGGCCTGGACTTCGTGCCGCCAACATCCCAAATATCAAGTTGGGCCTGGACTTTGTGCCGCCAACATTTCAAACATCAAGTTGGGCCTGGACTTGGTGCCGCCAACCTTACAAAAATCACGTTGGGCCTGGATTTTGTGCCGCCAACATTTCAAAAATCGTTGGGCCTGGATTTTGTGGGCCGCCAACATTCACTTTAAGATCACGTTGGGGGATCCTGGATTGTAGTGGCCGGCCAACATCACAAAGTTCACGTTGGGCCTGGACTTTGTGCCGCCAACCTCACAAATGTCACGTTGGGCTTGGTTTTCGTGCCACCAACTTCACAAAAGTCATGTTGGGATTGTTTTTCTACCAACGTTAGCATCGAGTCTATCTCACTAGCGTGTGCGTTTCATTCTACCACCGTTAGCATCGAGTCTATCTCACTAGCGTGTGTGTTTCTCATTTCACCACCGTTAGCATCGAGTCTATCTGACTAACGTG